>NW_015538015.1:1153121-1154402 GCF_001515605.1 Sinocyclocheilus anshuiensis
TGTAGCTTGTCAGTGATCTACGGCTCTGTGTATTAAATGCTGCTCCATCTGAAAGCATGTGATGGAGATTTACTACGAATCACAGAACCGGCTTTACTGATGAGATGCGCATGACAAACGCATGTGATTTATCGTGCAGCCCTAAAAAACAAAAATTATAATTTTGACGGCATTGATGAACCTGTGGTGGTTTCTGGTTAGCTTTCGAGAGAGCTGATTGTCATCACTACGAGTTACTCTCGCTGCGTATGCTCCGCTCTTGCCTGGCTGTGTTTGATGAGAGCGGCCAGGCTCGCGATCCCGCTGGCAGCGGTCCCGCTGCGAAAAGAGACGCTGCATCGGAAAACGCTATGGGAATGCCTTCAGCGTGACCACGCTCTGAATCACATGTGTAATCAGTCCAATGGAAGGGCGAGACATCACAGGCGGTGATGTCACTGCGCTCGCTTCGCTCCCAGAAGGCTCTCTTTGAGGAGGGAGCCTTCACCAGCGTTCCTCGCGGTGCGGGTCCCGCTTCAGCCAAGGCTGAGCGGCGGCTGCATTCATGGGGTTCGCAATTGGATTTGGCGAAGGGAATGGAGACGGGCGAGTCCCTATCTCCTTCCTCACCCGCCAGATCCGCTGCCCACTCTCTGGGATCGGAAGCCCGCTCTGCGGTTCCAGCAGTTCCTCCCTCGCCGCTCTCTAGCTCCGGGGGCTCCTGGGCGGGAGCAGCACTTGCCGTGCACCTCCTCCTCATACCGCGAGGCACAGAAACAGAGCGTCGCTTCTCGCTCTCCCCCGCAACGGGACCGAGTTCAGCGGCGCTCTAGGTCGGGGGCTTCGAAGTCGAAGCCCGATCTGAGGGTCGTTCTTCAGCGGAAATCCACGACCAAAAGGCCCTGACATGAGTGGCTCAGGAACTTTGAGGGCGGCCCCTACTGGGGAAGAGCGCACCACATCATACGGTGTCCATCTCTCCTCAGTGCCCTCGGGAGATGGGTTCTCCCCGAGGGGAAGCCCGCTTCGCATAATCTGGGTGACACGGCGATGCCTACGTGCCTTGGACAAGTGGAGGAAGCCTTGGTTCTTGTCTCAGGGCCCGGTGCTGGGAGCTCCTTGTCGCCGCAAAACGCTAGCGATGGACGCGTCCCTCACTGGTTGGGCAGCGGTCATGAGTGGCCACCCTGCCTACGGTCTGTGGAGCGGTCACCATCTCACGTGGCACATCAACTGCCTAGAGATGTTGGCCGTGTTTCGAGCTTTGAAACACTTCCTCCCGGACCTAAGAGATAGCCATGT
>NW_015538015.1:1155293-1155929 GCF_001515605.1 Sinocyclocheilus anshuiensis
GCCTTGAGATGCTGGCCGTGTTTTCGAGCTTTGAAGCACTTCCTCCCGGACCTAAGAGATCGTCATGTGTTGGTGTGCACCGACAACACAGCGGTGGTCTCTTACATCAACAACCAGGGAGGTCTGCGTTTGCGCCCCTTGTACAAGCTGGCACACCAGTTCCTTGTGTGGTCCCAGGACAAACTCCTTTCATTGAGAGCAGTACATATTCCAGGGCATCTAAATATGGGAGCAGACATCCTGTTGAGGCAGGGGCCCAGGCCCGGGGAATGGAGGCTTAACCCCGAGGTGGTGAAGCAGATATGGAGAATTTTTTGCCAGGCTCAGTTGGACCTGTTTGCGACTCAGATGACATCGCACTGTCCCCTCTGGTTGTCTCTGACTCATCCAGTTCTTCTCGGACTGGACGCTATGGTGCAAACTTGGCCGAGGCTTCGTCTGTACGCTTTCCCCTGATCGCTCTGCTCCAGGGAGTTCTGGAGAGAGTATGCCGGGACGGGGTCCATAGCCCCGTTCTGGCTGGCCCGAGTATGGTTCTCGGACCTGGTGTCCCTCCTCGACGGCTCTCCACTGGAGATTCTGATCAGGAGGGACCTCCTCTCTCAGGCGGGGGGCACCATTCTTCACCCCCGTCCA
>NW_015538015.1:1156119-1170151 GCF_001515605.1 Sinocyclocheilus anshuiensis
TGGGTCTGGATGCCATGGTACAGACGTGGCCGAGGCTTCGTCTGTACGCCTTTCCCCGATTGCTCTGTTTCCGGGAGTTCTGGAGAGAGTGCGCCGAGATGGGGTCCTGGGTTCTCAGGCCTGATTTCCCTTCTCGACGGCTCTCCATGGGAGATTCCCGTCAGGAGGGATCTCCTCTCACAGGCGGAGGGTATGATTCTCCAACCCTGCCCGGAGTTATGGAAGCTGTGGGTGTGACCTCTGACGGGGCACAACTCGTAGCTTCCGGTCTCTCAACCGAGGTTGGCCTGAATGTCTACGTGGCGGCCATTGCGAGCACTGGGCGCATATGTCCACAGAGCTGCCCTTTCAAGAATTGAGGACCAACTGCTTGTGTGCTATGGTCCTCCTAAGAGAGATCTTCCTGCTACTAAACAGACCCTCAGCCGGTGGATAGTTGATGCCATTTCTACTGCTTATGAGTCCTCTGATCTCCCTTCACCTCTGGGGGTCAAGGCTTACTCGACTCGAAGTGTGGCGGCCTCCAAGTCCTTTTTGGCAGGTGTGTCCATGCAGGACATCTGCAACACAGCGGGATGGTCCACGCCCCTCCCGTTCATCAGATTCTATGACCTAGATATGCGAGTCACTCCTGGCTCTTCTGTTCTCTCGTCCTAGCTGTACTCTTCCACACTAGGCAGGGATTTGCAAGTCTGGCGGCATGGGCATACTTGTTCCCATAGCGATTTCCGACGCAGCTCGAGTTCCTGAAGGGAAACGTCTCCAGGTTACGTATGTAACCATGGTTCCCCAAAGGGAATGAGACGCTGCGTCTCAGGGCCATACTTCCGACATCCCTGCGAGCGTTTGCTTCATTCCTAGAAGCTGACGCCGGTTCCACCTCATGTGCTTTTATAGCTTCCTGGTCGCTACGTCCCCCGCCTGTGATGTCTCGCCCTTCCATTGGACTGATTACACATGTGATTCAGAGCATGGTCACGCTGATGGCGTTCCCATAGCATTTTCCGACGCAGCGTCTCGTTCCCTTCAGGGAACCATGGTTACATACGTAACCTGGAGATGTTTATTTTATTTTCTATATAATATATAATTATTGATATTCACTCTCCAGATAATTTTTCTCCACTGGTTTGGTTCGGGTGAAAAACCTAGGACTTGTTTTTCAAAAAACTCCAAAATAGCCAAAAATGTTGCCAAGGCTCAAATCCATCACATCCATTTTGTCCATCTCTACTCAAGGATTCCAATGATATAAGACACTTGAGTCTGTGATAAGAGCTTTAGGAGTTATGAGCGATTTCATACTCTTGAACGCTGTAGCACCCCGTCAGGCTGATCAGGATGAGCCTTGGTGATGTTGTAGATGGGGAGGGTTACTACCAACCCTCAAAGTTTCAAGTCTTTACTCCTTACGGTTTGTTCTGCCCGATCACTTTTATGTCGGAATGGTGATCTTTGAAAATCTCAACAATTACAATAGGGTTTCAGTGCTATGCTGAAAAAAAGTCTTTGTGTGATAGAAGCAGTTATCAATTCCACTCCCGTCCAACAAAAAATAAACAACTTGCTAATCAATACTTCACTAGAAAATTCTCCATTATCAAATATTTCCACCTTGTGTATTTATCGTACCCTAGTAATGTTTACTCAACAATGTTAATGTTTTATTTGTCTTTGGTCATACAGGTACTGATTCTCTTGTTGTCTCTGTTGGTAAATTACAATAATAAGTGTGTTCTATTATCAAATTTATATCCTTTGCAACACCAAACACTATGCTAATAGTGTATCTATATAAGTTGCAGCCACTGATTCTTTCCAGTGTTTAGCGAAACACTGCGGGTCACATCACTTCAGCAATGGCAAATGACATTATATACATCTATAAAAAGTGTTTTAATTATAAAAGGAAAGAAAAAAAAATCTATTATGAGTACAGTCTTCATCTCATTTGTGTGACCAATCAAAACTCACACATTTAAGAAATAATAGGAAATAACTTTTCAATTAGCACCAGAATTGCCCTTCTAACATTACAATATTTCTAAATTATTAACTTCTCTCACTTTGTGTGAATTTAAATAATATATAGGGCCCTATTTTAGTAGATTTAAGTGCATGGTCTAAAACGCATGGCGATGGTGCACTCATGGCGTGTCCGAATTTTGCTAGTTTAATGACAGGAAAACGGTCGGAGCGCCTGGGCGCATGGTCTAAACAGGTTGTCCATATTCTCTTAATGAGTAATGGGTGTTTTCTGGGCGTAACGTGCAATAAACCAATCAGAGTCTTATCTCCCATCTCATTTGAAAGCCAGTTTACATTTATATTTACATTTACATTTAGTCATTTAGCAGACACTTTTATCCAAAGCGACTTACAAATGAGGACAATAAAAACAGTCAAAACTAACAAAAGAGCAATAATATATAAGTGCAAATGACAAGTCTCAGTTAGCCAAACGCAGTACAAGTAGCAAGGTGTATGTATATATATATATATATATATATATATTATGCACACACACATATACACACACACACACAAAGAAAAACAAGTAGATAGAATAGAAAAAATAGAAAGTTAGTGTTTTTTTTTTTGTTTTGGTTTTTTTTTTTATAAAAAAAAGAAG
This sequence comes from Sinocyclocheilus anshuiensis, assembly GCF_001515605.1. Lineage (NCBI taxonomy): Eukaryota > Metazoa > Chordata > Actinopteri > Cypriniformes > Cyprinidae > Sinocyclocheilus > Sinocyclocheilus anshuiensis. The sequence goes on from NW_015538015.1 coordinate 1,158,752, forward strand.
ATAAATATAGATGAAGTAGAATTAAAATAGAATAGAAAGTGCTAGACTTAGAGGGTCAAATAAAGGTGGAACAGATGTGTTTTTAGTCGTTTCTTGAAGATGGCTAAGGACTCAGCTGCTCGGATTGAGTTGGGCAGGTCATTCCACCAGGAGGGAACAGTTAATGAAAAAGTCAGTCAAAAGACAGATCCAGCAAAATAAGTATATAAGATTTGGAAGCCGCAATCAGTTGCGCTCACGCCATGGCGGGTTCGCTATTTACATGGCGGAATGTAATTTTTCATTTAAAATTTTTTTTTTGTGCTGCTGCTCGTCCCTGTGTGTGTAATAAGCAAAGTGTATGTGCGTTGTGCACCCGCCTATAGGTGCAAAATACTAACGCGCTCTTTAAATAACAAAGAAAAAATATTGCGCCAGACTTTAGACCAGGTTTGAGTTGGTCAATGGCGCAGTCTATTTTCAGTTCCTCAAAATAGCAACGCGCCAACAATGTGCCTGAACACACCTTTTTTTAGACCAGCACGCCCATATGCGCACAAATGGGCGCAAATGCATTTTTGTATTTAAGATGTATTCAGTTTTATTTTAGGAGAAACGTTAAACTTTTAGACCATTGTGAGAGTGTTAGAGTTTTTGTCTCAGGAGACAAGTTTGAGAAGCAGGAGACTCAAGCAAAAATCTCCATTCGATCTTAAAGTAACCTAATTTCTGTCTAGGATAAATATTTGAGATGTTAAAGAGATCTTTACATACATGGCCTAGACTGCATCTTTACGCATTTCCCCGATCACTCTGCTCCCAGGAGTCCTGGCCAAGATTTGTTAACAAGGGTCTTGCCTCTTACTAATAGCGCCTCGTTGGTCAATCAGAGTGTGTTTCTTAGATCTAATATCCCTCCTCGACATGACGTGGGTGATTCTGATCCCTATCAGGTGCAGGGGCTGAGCTCTGGAACCTTCATGTCTGCCCCCTGAAGGGGGCCTATCTAATAGATGCTGGTGTGTAGTATAGATTAGATGTAGAATAGACTATTCTTAGTGCTAGGGCACTAGAATAAGTTACTGTATGCCCCCAGATGGTGTATTTTGAAAGTTGGTGTATGACACACCGTGCAAACCCAGTTTACTGCCAAGTTGTTTTGAGTTCCTGCAAAGAAAAAGAAAAAAACTCCCCATGTACATGTCCTGGTATTCTCAGGCTGATGATACACCTGGCAACTTTTTAAACAATTTTGCAAGGCAACTTTTTTGGAGCAATGTTGCTTGGGCACTTACCCATTGAGAATGGGTAACAAATTTCTATCTGGACCCTGTGTCTCACCTGGTTGCCCATTGATGGCAACATTGCTCAAAAAGTTGTCCCATGCATCATCAGCTTCAGAGCCGATGTGGCCACCATTTCAGCTTGCCATGCTCTAATTGACAGGGTCCTTGTACGAAAATACCCTCTAGTCACCCGTTTCATTCATGGAGCTAAGCGGTTGAGGCCACCCACCAGAGCAACTTTTTATTTTTTATTTTTTGCAGGAACTCCTTCGTGGGCCTTAGCTGTAGTGCTTGAGGGTCTGGTTGGGACCCCTTTTGAACCACTAGAGTCTGCGGCTTCTGAGGCTAGAGGCTTCTGACTCTGAAGATGGTTTTTCTTATGGCTATTGCTTCTTGAAAGAGAGTCTCACCATCCTGCTTAGACTTTGCCAATCCATGCTCTTCAGATTTACGTCCACCGAATCAGCCAGTGTCGTAATTCGGGGCAGCTTTTTTTATGCTATGGGGACTGGCTGCCACTATGCAAACAATGTCACATTGGGTGAGGAATACTATTGCCCTAGCCTATGAGGCACACGGTCGAGCTTCGTCTTTAGAATTTAGGGCCCATTCAACCCGAGGGGTTATATCTTCCAAGGTTCTGGCAAGAGGTGTTCCCTTGCAGCAAGTGTGTGATGTGGCAGGCTGGTCCTTCCCGTACACGTTCATCAGGTTATATAGTTTGAATGTTCTATAGACTCTGGGCTCACATGTCCTTGAGTCAACATCCTAAAGTCATGTCTGAGACCGCTCCACACAAAATGCTTCACAACCGGTCAAACAAATCATTTTCTCATCAGCGTTAATGAAACGCAGCATCTCATTCACGCTTTTTCAGGGAACAGGGTTACAGTCAAGTAACCCGAGACGTTATTCATCTATCGTGCAACCAGAATAAACAGTTTACAGGAGCAGGGTTGGATATTCTCTTTTTTTCGGTTGTATGCAACAGCAAGGGAAAACACCTTTCCTTTTGCCTGCTGCGACAAATGTACAATGTGAGATCAGAAGCATCATTTGTGTGTGGGAATTGGAAAAAATAGCCTATGGCAACAGAGCGAGAAAGAATCATACTGAATCTGGACTGAAAATCCACATAGATCTCTACCTGTGGGATTTTGCAGGCAGGAGCAAGGCAAAACATAAAAATTGTTGGTGTGAACAGGAAGAAATATAACTTATTTTTAGCGAGAGTGGGACAGATTTCTGCGGCACTGAAAAACTGATCCACACAGACCTCTACTATAGAATCAGAAGCGCCACAGTGAGCGCTTCTGCCATTACATGCGCATACATGCACACTCTTTTTAATGTTGCCCTCAAAAGCCATCTCAATATCACTGTCTCTGATGAACTAAAGCATATAAAAGATATGGGACATTTATTCAAATTAAGGTTTTTGTTGGGCTTTATTGGGAGCAGATGGGGCTTTCCCTCTATCTCTCTCTCTCTCTCTCTCTCTCTCTCTCTCTCTCTCACACACACACACACACACACACACACACACACACTGACACTGTCCTTTATCCTGAAACATCAAACACACTCAAGAACAAAGACAGCCAGGCCTCTGAAACATGTCCCGCTTACTTCATGTGATGCTACGAGTAGGCTGGCCCAAGTCAAACCTATGTCTATTCGGGAATTATGACCATTTGAATGCATTTGTGTGTGTGTGTGTGTGTGTGTGTGTGTGTGTTTGCTTCATCACCTAGTAATGAATAAGAAACGAGAACTACTATTAGCATGAAGGTCTAAACAAAGTCGCTCAGCCGTCGACACTGCCATAACCCTCACAGTTTGCTGTTGATGTATTCCAACACTTTCTCTCACACATGACTTCATTGCTCTTTCTTCACAGTAGGGCCCTTTTTTCAATGGCTGTCATTCACTAGTTGGCTTCTGCACTCCCTTTGGAGTGGATGAAAATACTGTCCTCATAGGCATCTCCTGTACAAAGTCCCATTTCCACCTGAAACACTCCTCTTGTATTCTTTGTGTAGCCAACATTGAGATACCCCATTGTTTTGTAGCCTACAGCCTACTTCCGAGGTGAACCACGGTCTTTATGAAACCAGAAAAGCAGAGACCGCCGGAATGTGCATTTTCTATTCACAAGGCTGTTTGCCTACAGTATCTGAACATTTTGCAGGAGTGCATCAATGCCAGACCCAAAGGACTGATGGGTTACAGCAGGGTACCTCAAATCTGGCCCTGAAGGGCTACTGCGTTGCAGAATTTAGCTAATCAAAGACACGTGAGCAAGCTAATCAAGATGTTTAGAGTTACTGTGTTTGTGTGTGTGTGTGTGTGTGTGTGTGTGTGTGCGCGCGTGCATGCGTGTGTGTATTTGTGTGTTCTGTTTGCAAAATTGAGCAAAGCAGGCAATACAATATTGTGTCTAAAATTTCACATAATATTAACTTCTTGTTTATTGAACTATTGTATAAAATCAATATCACATTTGCAATCGTGCATATATTCAGGATAAAACAGCACTCTTGCTTATGTGATATTGCTAATCTATATCATACATAGTTTATATCATATTTAAACCAAAACACTTTATTTTTTTCCATAATTAACTGCACCAATTAAAACGTTAAATAGACATCAAGTAGACATACTGTAATTACTTTTATTAAGTGTTTCATCTGAATAAATGCATAGAATAAATTATCAAAATGTTTATTTGAAGTGTCAGTTTTTGCATTACGATTAGTCAAACCTGAACACAGAAACACACACACACATACTGTATATTAAGACAGAGAAAAGCCATATCTGCATATATTACGAAAAGATTGATAAAACATTGTACTCTGTTTAAGGCTAGATTTTTTTGCTCATGTTTTTTTACAGGACACACTACAGCGTATATGTCAGTTAATGTTACTAACCTTTGTGGATGCGTTTTAAGATTTGATGCTGTCATTCCAGTATCTTTTTCCCACATTCACTGCATCTGGCCTGATCTTCATGAAGTTCCTGATTCTGACACACTAATATAACCAAATGTGAGAACATGTACACCATGGCCCCTGCCATGTTTCATACCCTGACATTTCGGAATGTACGCGCAATACATCATCAAATAGTATGATAAGAGTCCCATCTACATCAACAAGGAAATACGAGATGCAGATATAGTAAAATCATATAAGTAAATTCCAAGTTATTTCTTTATGATATCAGTAGTTAATGATAAAAGACTCGAGTTGTGTTTAAAATATTCACGAGTTCTTCTTGAGTCGAGTCAAGTCTGAAATCTTTTCAGGTCGACTCTGGAGTCGAGTCTGAAGTTTATTAAAATGTGACTCGAGTCCGAGTCACTAATTTGAGTACCCATCTCTTTTGGGCACTTATGTTAAACTTTATTCTTGTACAAACAGGCTCTGTATTAAGCAGTACACAAAGTACGGAATGAAAAGTGTTTCTTTTGCTACATGAAAAAGTCTGTATATTTGACAAATATTGCATCTAATCTACTTAATTTCTGATAAAGTATGCAAACATAGTGCAAAAGTCATTATGGGAATCAAAATGTATCTGACATGTTATAATGTTAGCCAATGCGTCAATTTTAAAATCACTGAATAAATTAGACTGCACCAGTGAAACAATAAACGGATAGTTCAACCAAAAATGAAAATTCTGTCATTAAGTACCCACCCTCATGTCGTTCCAAACCTGTAAGACCTTCGTTCATCTTCGGAACACAAATTAAGATATTTTTTGATGAAATGTGAGAGCTCTCAGACCCTGCATAGACAGCAACGCAGCTGTAATGTTCCCAGCTCCAGAAACGTAGGAAGGACATCGGTAAAACAGTCCATGTGACATCAGTGGCTCAACTTCAGTTTTGCGAAGCTACGAGAATGCTTTTAGAGCGCAAAGAAAACAAAAATAACATTTTTTTCAACAATTCTTCTCCCCCGAGGTACGTCTTCCGCCATTTTAGAGAGTATCACAATGCATACGCACACTTTCCCCTAAGCGTAAACAACGCTGATTATGCAGATTATGTTCATAAGCGCGCTTTCTCCCCCGAATGTAAACAACGCTGATTACATCGATTACGCTCTTGGGTACTCTCCAAAATGTCGGGAGACATAACTCGGGGGAGAAGAATTGTTAAATAAATTGTTATTTTTGTTTTCTTTGCGCTCAAAAAATGTATTCTCGAAGCTTCGCAAAACTGAAGTTTAGCCATTGATGTCACATGGACTGTTTTACCAATGTCCTTACTACGTTTCTGGACCTGGGAACATTAAAGTTGCGTTGCTGTCTATGCAGGGTCTGAGAGCTCTTACATTTCATCAAAAATATCTTAATTTGTGATCCGAAGATGAACGAAGGTCTTACGGGTTTGGAACAACATGAGGGTGAGTAATTAATGACAGAATTTTCATTTTGGGGTGAACTAGCCCTTTAAATAGCAATAGCTCCTAACGTAACTTACAGTTTACAACTTTTCACAGTAAAAGTAAAAAAATATATAATTTACTACAACAGAATCAACCTGACTACATTTGGTTACACCAACAAAAAATACTTTTTTAATGGTTGGATATGTAAAAAAAAACAAAAAAACAGTAGCTCCTTAAGATAACTACAGTCTTTTTCTGAACACTATTAGGCACTTACATGTTCTCTTCTCTTATTTTCTGCTTATGGTTTCTTTAAATTAGCTATAGAAACCAGAAGAGTGTGACATGATAGAGGCTGATAGAGTTAAATATGAGCCAAGGTCAGATGTGCTGTTGTTGGCTGGCACAAAAAAAAAAAAATCCTGAAAAATAGAATCTCAGTTCCCAGCACCCTTTGCCTTATTTTATTGTACTTGTGGCTTTGAACTTAAAATATTCTCCAGAGTGCATTGTTCTTTTCATTTTGCTGATAACAAAATGACAGAACTGTACCTTTGTTATGATTGCCCTCCTAACACTGAGCATGTACTCTAAGTGTATGCAAGCTAAAACCGGGGTGCTGATATTGCGTTTTTACTAATTTAACTGCTTAAATTTGATAAATTGTATGTTAGTTTTTAAATACCTTTCAGGCTTTTCTAAATTGTATTGCGTATATCAGTGGTTCTTCATTTCAGTCCTCGTGTACCACCACTGCATATTTTGCATGTCTTTCTTATTTAAAACACCTGATGCAGATAACCAGCTCATTAGAAGAGAGCTCCATGCATGAACTGTGTTCCGATTAACATGGTCCCTACCTAGTGTTCGTTGCTCCCTTCTTCCTGAGCATGGGCAATCCATTGAAGTTTACTTAACTTCGGTACATTCATTCATGGATTTGCGCTACACCACCGCCTGCAGCATCTTCACACACAGACAAAATTTACTAGAGAAGTGTTTAGTGTGACATAATATACCACTGTAAATAAATACACTTTAAATTCACATCTGGCACACTTTAATGCACCTTTGAATGGAACATATACGTTCCCTTTGAACTGGAATGATGGCGGAATATCCTTGATGTCCACTTTGCAGGGCACTTACGGTCAAATAGAACAAACTTATGAAGTGATAAGAGATACAAAATGTGTAGAGCAGTGATACTTAAGGACTGGACTTGAGAACCACTGGCCTGTTTGAATTCAACTTAATGTGAAGTGTTCGTGATGTGAAGATCTGTTATGTGAGCTACAACATGGCTCCCGCACAATGAAATAGAGACTGTAAACGTTTACATGCAGGAGAGAGAAATGAACAAACTCACTAAAAAACACTCTAGATTTTCCAATGATTCATAGCAGAAGCCTGATGTCGTTTTCCAGATTCCAGGAAAACAGTGGATAGTACAGTCATTTGTAACCACTGAACTGAGTTCAAATGATTCACCTCAGCATCTCGCTGGCAGCTCATGCATATATAGTGTACTTCGGATGGAGCCCTTATATATACACAGCTACTTAATTATTACCTTTGCTTTGCTGAGTATTTCATTTGCTATTTATGCCCCATTGCTCTGGTGTTTGGAGTAAACACATTGTGTGTGACAACAGAATAGTGTTAGCTGTAAATTTCTTAAGATGACCTGTCATGATTTAAATGCCATGTAAAGAAAAGAAGGTTACTCACACAGACAGTTGTCTCCAGCAGAGATTAAAATGGCTATTATTCACTGGGGGGCCCTAGAAGATTTAGGTAATTAGTTAGTTAGTTATGCATGATTTGGGGACACTTAAAATAAGTCTATAAATCTAACACTTCAAATTGTATAGATTTAATGTCTCATATAAATGTCACAAGGGAAGTTCGTTGTTTTCACACAATCTGCTTTCACCTCACTTGAGGGTTAGGTTTATAGGGGTGGACCTTCATGCTTTTTTATTTTATTTTATTTTATAATTTTATTGTATTCATTCATTCATTCCTAAAAATCATACAAATTCATAAGAAATCGTAAGGTAACAAAACAAACACCTGTATATGAGTTGGACCTTTGCAGTATACAGTGCAAAATAAATAAAGGCCTGGTTTCACAGTCAGGGCTTAGACTAAGCCAGGTTTAGGCCATAGTTCAATGAGGATATTTAAGTATCTTTTATAAACGTTCATTAGGAAAAAACGTCTCAGGTTACTTGTGTAACCATGGTTCCCTGAGTAGGGAACGAGACACTGCGTCCTCTAGGGGTCGCTATGGGGGGGACGCCTCGTCGTGACCCGTGTCTGAAGCATACATTGAAAAAACACCAACTCATTGGCCGGCGACAGCCATGACGTCACTACCGGTGCGACTAAGCGGCGGGTCCTGAATCGCGGGAAGCAGACGGCTGCCCCTCTTTCCTCGAAAAAAAGAGACAAACGAGAGCGGAGCTTTTTCCCCTTGGAAAAAACGCTCGCAGTGCACGCCAATTGCTCCCTCGGAGGCATCGCGTGCGTGCTATTTGCCCAAACAAACAACACATAGATCGTGTGTGTCATCTGATGTCAAATAGCGATGACACGGATGCACACACCTTCTAAATGCTCTGCTAGTGCTCACCATAATAAATAGAGATAGCTCTTACTTTTTCCTTGGAAATGCACGCTTCAAACAAAACAGTCAATGAAGACGAAGAAGAGAATGATGTGATGCTCCCGGCGCCTATTTATACTTTAGTCGCAGCGGTAGTGACGTCATGGCTGTCGCCGGCCAACGAGTTGGTGTTTTTTCAATGTATGCTTCAGACATGGGTCACGACGAGGCGTCCCACCCATAGCGCCCCCTAGAGGACGCAGTTCGAAGTTCCCATGAAAGGGAACAAAAAAACAACAGCAATGGTGCTGATATATTTTAAAATGTCAGTTCAGTTCAGTTCAGTTAAAACATCTCAGACATGCATTTTAGTCTGGGACTAGGCTTAAGCCTTGTCTGTGAAACCCGGGGAAAGAGTAATATTTGGAAAAGCTTGGTTATGATGCTGATATGTCATCAATGAAGCTTACCATATATTTAAATTGAATCAATACACTAACTCAGGTGTCTTAAATGTGTTTTGTCAACCCATTTGTCATTGGAAAAACATCTTACATTTGCAAATATGTAGCTATATGTACGTTAGACTGCAATTTTTAGCTGAAGTTAACACTAAAGGCAGTAAAACACCAACAGCTTCAGTTCCTTTCACACTATGATTACAGGGTCAAACTATCAATTAGTAAATTATTTTCACACTTTTCTTTGCACAATGCAATGTTATAACCTCAAAACACGTTTGCCATAGTGCATGATTTAGAAACTACTACATTTTGAGGTTTGCTTTCCATAATCTGCTCTGTGTGTATGGCTATTCTGATTAAGTAAATTTGCTTAGTAGCTAAACACAAGTCATGATAAAAGGCTCAGCGACTTGTTGAAGCAAGCTAAAACATCATGGTTGTTTCAAAAAACACATTTTATCTCATATTCGCTTTTGTTAGCATTATTGTTTAGGTTTAGGCTAGGGTTTTTGTGTAACGGGTATGTTAAATTTTAAACATGATAGTTAACCTTTTAGCACTACGTGCCATACATTTTATTTCCAAACTGCCATAAAGTGTACATTAACCAACATATTAAAATGTTGCCACAGTCTCATTTTATCACACAATTCAGTGCCAGTCACTGGACATTTCACTTAGAAACTGCTGTGAAATGTGATACAAACAATTCAATATCATTTAGCAGATATGTACTCACTGTGCCCACAGACAATTTTTTTTTTCATGACACTGGAATGTTTAACAAAGCCTGCATCTGCTATGGGGGAAAAAGTGATATTGCTTACAGCACCCATTGTGGACATTTCACCTGAAAGTGCAGGGAATTTTGCAGATTATGTAAATCAATCTCAAAGATGTTGGCATAATTATGGCATAAAATGACACTGCATGAAATGGAAATGTGCAGAAAAAAAGCTTGCCATTAGCTTGTTCTTCATCTGTTGTAGCAGTTTTATCAGAAATCAGAATCAGAATCAGAAAGAGCTTTACTGCCAAGTATGTTTGCACATACAAGGAATTTGTTATAGTGTCACAAGCTTCCAGTACACGGAGACAACAACAACACACAGATAATAAAAATGAGATGTGAATAAAATACACATGCATAAATATAAACCACAAAAAAAGAATAAATTGTATGTACAGGTGTGCTATAGATGGAATAGGAATAGAATAAAATAAAATAAGTTGTAGGGATGTACTAGGGTTTAGGGTGATAAATAAGTATAAGGTTATTGCACATACTGTACTTTAATTGCACAATGGGAGAACATTAACTGTTCATGAGGTAGATTGCCTGGGGAATCTGATTCCCCCACATTGGCGGTTTGTTTAGGTTTGTTTGTGTCTGCATAATACAGTTCATGATTTGATTTGTCTCAACAGTTTATCACTGTGAATGGGGTGAAGTGTCATCAATTTCAGTAGGCTGATGTCAATTCCACTAGCAGGGTTTTCATTGCTAGTAAAATGCTCTAATTACTCGTAAACAGTGTTGGGCAAGTTACTCTGAAAATGTAATCAAATTACTGATTACTGATTACTCCTTTTAAAAGTAATTACGTTACTGTTCTGATTACTTTATTTCAAAAAGGATTCGTGAGCACGCAAATTTCAGCACTGCATTGCTCAACGCTACAAACACGTGTTATAGCCTACATAGTAACTCTGCATACGCTTGCACCTGTTAATCTTTTAGATTTTATATAAGTTCATGTTGCTTTTGTGCAACAGATGAATAACAATTTATTTGTTTTAGATATTTTGTTTAGATATCTCTATTTTGCAGGAGTCCCGTGAATTATTTTATTGTCCCGCATCCCACACACACGAGTGTCTACCCGCCCGCAGCGGCACTCGCCCATCTTGTCCCGCGCCGCACTCTGTTGCGTCGGGTCTCGCAGGAGCAGGTCTCTAATCCACTGGCACTTGACTCGACAGTGCGTGTGCTACATCCTTTTTACAATCTCTAGATTATAAAACACTGCATTCTGTCAGCAATGTAACGCGGCAGTAACGTATAGAGACTTCGGCTTGTAACTATACTCTAATTACTATTTTGAAAATTAAAACGTGATAAATTACTCCGTTACTAAAAAAGTAATCAAATTACAGTAACGCGTTACTAAGTAATGCATTACTGCCCAACACTGCTCGTAAATGAAGACATTGCTCACCATGTAAATGAATGAATTACTGATTGACACCCCTCAATTTCCTCATCTTTATTTCTTAATTAGGAGCTATTTCAAAACCCACTTAAGTATTGTTTGACAGCTCATGCATATTTAGGCAAATATGTATAAGGGCAAATTAACATACAAAAAATCAGTACATACAAAATGACTCAATTATGCAGGATGAGCCAGAGTTCAGTGCACTGGCATCGACAAGCTTTTGTGCATGCTTAGAATTAGTTTTGTTTTGCTTTTTTCATACTGAAATAGACTGCTTCATTATATATATCCACATAATCACATGGATGTTGCTAAGGTGTAGCTAGGTGGTTGCTTACTGGTTCAAGTAAAAAACAAGCCCACCCCCAAGTCTCTATGATACTAATATTTCTAGATACCTTCAATGTAAAGGTATCTAGAGGATCCCCCCCC
>NW_015538015.1:1172807-1177107 GCF_001515605.1 Sinocyclocheilus anshuiensis
AGGGATCTAGAGGTCCCCCCCCCCCATCCCTCCCCCCCACTATCCGAAAATCACTGTCACTGATCTAATAGAAAAATAACAACACAGGAAGAGGCCTCAACAGGCTGTATGATTTGAGGTATCATTCATGTTGCTAGGATGCACAGGTTTTACACTGAAATATAATACTTGAGGTTGGGTTTTTTACAGTAAGTATGAGCAATGATGACAGTGACGAATGCCTAAGCAGCTATACCACTAAGACCACATGACAATATTCAGCTTTAAATTATGACCAAGTGACTAATTAAAGGAGTCTATGGTTGTATGCTATTTATTTTTATTTTTTTTTTCAGTTTTATCACTACAATGGTTGGAATTGTCAACCCCCATATCACTTCTCAGATCTTACTGGAAGCCACTACTGCCACACTGTCTTTATCTTTAATTTTCCTCTTTCTCATTATTGCCTTGTTCTGTGGAAGAGGTACAAGCTTGCCCATCTGGCAATCATGTAAAATTTTGTTTCTCACTTCTGTATCTTTCAAACCAATATTTAAGTTCCATTGTGGCACTGTCACTCATAACTTCAAATCATATCTTGACTTATTCAAATCTCACCTCTAGTCCTTCAGACACATTCTTGGATGAACTGGGAACTATTTTTTGAAAACAGCATTCCACCTGTCCCTCTGGGTGATGTCGCATCCAGATTGATGCTCCAAGTCATTGGTGACTCAACAGGCAGCGATCCATCATGATCTTGTTTTCAACTGCAACCTTGCTCAATCAATGATCTCTGCTACACTTCTACAACATTCAGAACTATTCATTGTCTCATTTTAGTATTTCCTCTTTCCCCTACCCATCCACAGTCTATTCACTCAAATCCATGGACCTGCTAGTTTTCCAGGATTTCACTATATTCCTTATTCAACCTCAGTTGTTCCGGAGGAACTTTCCTATCAGCCAGTCAGGTTTAGTGCTAAGGTTAGAGTTAAAGCTAGGGTTGGGAATTTAACAAAATTCTATCCAACCTATTTATGGGGTTGTCAGTGAACCACAAACATATTTAATCCAGGAATATCTTACTTGACGAAGTCACAGTCACCAGTGCATGTGCATGTGCATGCGCATGGGCTATAAATGCCTTTGAGTTGGTTTGAGTTGAGTTCTTCCTTCTTCCTTCTATTCACGTAAATGGACCTCCTTAAAATCCATCTTGATGTTGGAATGAATTCCTAATCATTACCAGGACAAGACAACTTCTTACTTCTCTTATTTTTTTCACTTTAGAACATAACAACAACATCAACATTTTAAGTGCACAGCATTTTACAACATTTCAGTTGTTCTTTCTTTTAATTTCTCTTCAAGTTTTCTCATTTCAAAGAAAAGAAAAAAAAAATGTTTTTAATACAATATTACTTCCCCAACACATTACGGTTAATGAGATGGGTGCAATGGAAGAGCATTAGAGAAGGGTTCCTGTACGCTCTTATTATTCAGGCGGTAATTTGTTTTCTCTAATTAAGCATTCAATGAACCCACGAGTGACATTGTGTGGACACCTGCAGCTCCAGTATCTGGCCTGTTTATTGTACCTTAGTGTTCTGTTTCACCCTTTGAAGTCTTTTTCTTATTTTTCCAAACCTAATTGGCCAGGAAACACTTTGTGTAAAAGACAACAGTGAGATGAAGTGCTGTGCGTTAATGACCCTGGATTATTGTTAAAGTCAGACACTTGTCAAAGGGAGGAGCGGTATCAACATGGACATTTGCGTTAGATTAGATGAGAAAAGGAAATTTGACTATTACTGATGTCATAGAAGTGATGCAGGCAGTGATTTTGCAATGCAATGCTAGATTCTAAAGATACAGAAAGTAATGTCTTAGAAATCCTGTATTAAAAATGTGTTGACTTATCGTGCTGGACATAGACGGAACAGCGTGACATGATGAAATGGCCACAGATGTCAATCTGACACACATGTACACTTGAGCAGTCAAAATGGCCAAAAATCACATCTATACTGAATACTAAAATAATAATAATAATAATAATATAAATGATTGTATTTCTTCACAAAGAAAAGTGACTCCGATATCTCTGTGTTGTTTGTCTGTCTCAACGTCTACCAATTAAGAATCCTGTACACTTCTTCACTTTGAAATCTTTCACTTTCACCTTCATCATCTTGGGCTGAGGTGAGTTTTGACAGTCTAGATACATCTTTATTCATTCAAGATAATACAAGCGGATTGTTTCTTTGTATTCCTTGATACAGTGATGAAAATGAAATTTAATCCAAACTTTATTCTAGATCAGGTGTCGTCTAGAAAGCATATAACATGAAAGTCATTTTACCAGAGAAGATTTCAGAAGAAGATTTTAGCTTATGTGCCTATTTAGTATTAATTGCTTTTGCACCCTTGGTTTGACCTTAGCTAGGGAACAGTTAAACAATCAACAGCCTGAACATGACTGAAAATCCAACTACTGACATTTCAGCTCATTCGTGGTGTTTCCTGAGGCAAGCATCACTATTCATACAAAGGGTTAAGAGTTAAAGAACCCCCCCCCAAAGACAAGTACTACTCATTTTAACTTGCACATTGATATAATGCACCAGTAAATACCATCAATATGACTGATGTTTTTAATCACACACTTCCCTACTTCTTAACTTTGTCACATATCCAGCACAAATGCACCTCACCAAGATGTCTGACTCATCCTTCCAAACTGAGCATCACTGATTAATGGCACAGGCCTTGATTCTCCATTACTGACTGTCAGGTGTCTTCCAGGGAGGCCCTTTTAAATGCTTTTGGGAGAAACAGTGTTGTGGTTTCTTTTCTGCTGCTGCTAGATATAGTATAAATGAGTGTGGAGAATGGCCTGGTCTCTTGTCTCATTTAATAGGAACAGCGACATTAGAGTGGTATTAGGTGCATAATTGCTTTTCGGCTCACTAAGAGGGACCAATTGGTTCTCCTTTTTATTGTTGTTGTGGGTAGGATATGGTTAAAATGGTTACCACTCTATCACAGCAAATACAGTCCACTTCACTGCAATCATGCAAAATGGTGCAACGTCATAGTCCTGGAAATACATCTTCTTTGTAGTTACTAGCTAGTTATTCAGTGTTTTAGAATATACAAGTATTCATATATTACAAATTATGTCCCAATGGAATATAATACATTCTAGAAGCATTGATTTATCATTTGCTATAAAATAGTAAAAATATTTTTCAGAAAATCATAGCTGGTCACTTTTCACTTCTATTTAATGCTTTTAAGACTGGTATGTTTAAATGACTAATGTTTTGATTGGCAGAGGTGTAAGGAGTACCTAAAAACCATACTTGAGTAAAAGTACAGATACCTTACAGTGAAAATTACTCCACTACACGTTACAAGTCACCAATTCCAAATCAACTTGAGTAAAAGTCTTACAGTATCTGATTTTAACAGTACTTAAGTATTTTACTTATACTAAATATAGGCTCAAAGATGCACTAGTCAAAGAGACATGCCAGTCAAAATCTGTAACGTTGTGGAGAAGCTGGGGAAAAAGGCAGAGGCAAGGATCTATGTGCTGGTATTTCATGGAAAAACTAGAACAAACAATAAGGCAAAAACCAAAGGGAACAAAGAACAGAATGACTGGAAAACAGACAACCATTACATTCAACAACTAAAGAAAAACTACGGCTATATATACACAGGGGGCTAACAAGCTTAACAAGATAAGACCCACCTGGGGAGACTAATCAAGGGGAACCAATGAACAAACGGACTACAAACTGACTACAAACACCCAGTACTTTCAGTGACCTGTAATGGGCAGTATCAGTATAAACTGCTGCAGAAAAAGCTAGGTCCATGCAAAATGTAATGTGTAACTGCAACACTCATTTCAAATGTAGTGGAGTAAAGAGTACATATACTCATTCAAAAATGTAGTGAAGTAAAGAATAAAGTTGCTAATATCTTTGATACTCAAGTACAGTAACTAATTACATTTACTCCAATACTTTACACCTCTGTTGATTGGTTAAGGCCTGTGGTTACTGTGGTTTGCAGTATTGCATCCTTCAAAACAGTCTCTTTTTTCAAAGCTAGAATTACATTATGAATGTTCAAGCATATAGTTAAATCTTGAGATAATTGCAGCCTTGCCCTTTCTGTTGTTGAACTGCTTTGAATTGCCCTTGCTTTGGTGCTTTTTCAGTTCTTTATCAGAATCAGAATCAGAAAGAGCTTTATTGCCAAGTATGTTTGCACATACAAGGAATTTGTTATAGTGTCACAA
>NW_015538015.1:1177697-1207007 GCF_001515605.1 Sinocyclocheilus anshuiensis
AGATTTGCTTTATTAAAGTCCCCGAGAATGATTAAAAGAGAGTCCGGGTGTTGTTGTTCTGTCTCTGTGATCAGATCAGCGAGTTTCTGTAAAGCTGAGCTCACGTGCACTAGCGGAGGAATGTAAACACTCACGAGAATGAATGAGCAAAACTCCGGCGAATAGAACGGCTTGCAGTTAACAAAGAGTGCTTCTAGATCGGGACAACACATCTTCTTTAACGCTGTAACATCTGTACACCACCTTTCGTTGATGTAAAAACATGTCCCTCCGCCACGCGATTTCGCCGTTGATTCTGCATCGCGGTCTGCTCTAAACAGCTGAAAGCCAGGCAGATGTGGCGCGCTGTCCGGAATGGCGTCATTCAGCCAGGTTTCCGTGAAACACAGAGCAGCAGAGTGTGAAAAATCCTTATTTGTCCGGGAGAGCAGAAGAAGTTTGTCCGTTTTGTTGGGTAGAGAGCGGAGATTCGCCAGATGGATGCTAGGCAACGGCGTTCTGAATCCGCACTTCCTGAGATTCACGAGCACGCCGGCTCTCTTCCCCCGTCTGCACGTCCTGAAGCGTCTGAACAGCTCAGCAGCTCCGCCGACTACAACGTTCAGCAAAACGTCCGAATAAACGAAATCCGGTAGAAGATTGTGTGGTGTGTTCTGCCGAATGTTCAGCAGCTCATCCCTGGTAAAACTGATCGTGTTTGAGAAACAAAAAACAGGAAAAACTAACAAAAACAGTACAAACACTGGAGAGCCAAACACTGAGGCTGCCGTCTGCGGCGCCATCGCTGGATATCATAATAGATATAACCTAGTGAGTCACCTCAAAGATAATCTTGAAAATGCAGATGTATGGATTGTTCTCATCCTAGAAGAACAGGAGACCCTTGATGCTATTCTTGTATAGAAAACTTGTTCTGACATAAAAATAATTGCCCATTTCAAAGGCAACCGACATTGTATATGTGGGTGAACACTACAGTATGAAATAAGTGCTTAAATGCAACTGTGCTGCATGCTTGGAATAGATGACCATGTGGAACTGACATTCACCTTGAGAGGGTGAATCCAGCTTAAAGTAAGGATTTCACTTCCATAATGTGACACACTTCTCAGTAAAATAGAATATACTGTAAGTGTAGGGCAGAATAGTTGTATCAATAAAGATGGATTCCATATTACAAGTTTTCAGAGGGAGGCCTTGGTGACATCAGCCGAAAAGGAAAGTCATTTCAGAGGCAATTTATTACATTTTGCTAACAAGTACAATAATTTGGAAAAAATTAAGCTACAAGTATGTTTCTTGAGTTGCCTGCTGTAAAATGTTTAACAGTCACTTAAAGGAATATTCCTTACAAGAGGAATAGTGGAATAGTAGTTGGCACACATGATCTTGTATGACCCCTGAAAACAACAAATAAGCAAATTGTTATAAAATTTCCTTCTAGGTTGTCTCCTCTTGTCCATCGTATTTGTCTAAGAAAGTGTCAAAAGGGCAAAAATACAGTTAAAAAGGAAATACATTTTGTTGTAATGAGGTACCATCTGTGCACTGATCAACATCACCACAAGCAACGGCAATTCGCCAAGTACGTAGGCAAGCATACACCTGCACCAAATTAAGAATGATCAAAAATGAGTACAAAAGGAACAGAGTCCAAGCAAAGTAGAGTGATCTCAACACAAACCTAATGTTTATTTGTTCTTCATGGCAGGAAGTGACTAACCGACTCTTCTCACTTGCCCTGTTTATCTCAAATGTCCTATTCCTGCTAATTTCTGCAATATGAAAATGGAAAATGTTTTTATTTCAACTTCATTCTAAGACCTGTGAGCATATATATATATATATATATATATATATATATATATATATTATTTTTTTTTTTTTTTTTACATTTCTAAAGAAAAAACAGGGCAAAACATATTGCCAGTATAATATAAAAAAGTGATTTATGCTTGTATATATATATATATATATATATATTATACTACCAACATTTACAGCATTAGACTATGTAGTCGTAATCTGAAGTCTCTTCAGCAGCTTACATAAAGTAGGAATATTCTACACAAATTCTGACCAAATTCGTGTCCAAATTTGCAGTCTAGAGGTGTTGATGCTTATTTCAGAAAGTCATAGCTAGTCTGTAAATGTTGCACAGTCAGAGTTGACAGTTTTGACAAAGAATTGCATACTGATTGGGCAAAGAAACTTTTTTTTTATGATTTTTTTTTATTCAAACACATCTGATATGTTGAGAAAAAAAAGCATCTCCTAGCAACTAGGTTCATGTTTCTGTGAGAGCTTGTTGTGCTCAGAACAACTTGAAAGTCTGTTAGTGCGTGATCCTTAGTCATTTAGTGTATGATGCCCAGTTTTGCTCTTTAACCTTATACAAATCTGCAAATGTATAATGCTTATGGTTTTTAAAATCTGTTCAGATTTCAAAAGTCATGTAGTGTATTCCAGCCATTTGACAGACTGAGGCTTTTTGGATTTAAAAGTAAAGCAACCCATCACAGTTTGTTTCATAATTTAGGTTCTGTTTATGTGGTGAGATTGAAATTAGTTATACCATGATACTAGACTGGCATGGAACAAAACATTAAAATAATTCCACAAACACAACAGAAAATACCAAAGATACTCACAGAAAATGTGTGCAGACTTCCATCCGTCTGTAATTTCACAGACATAACTCAGAGAACAAAGCACAATATACATTCTGCTACTCAATATGTTGTTTATTTTCTACAAGGTTCACTGACGCTACAAACTTCATATGCACATGGAATTGTGTATAATGGTACTGTCAGGGATTCATCACAGTCACTTCAGTCACCATCCAGGATAATTACCCGATCACAGTCACCTGAGTTCTGATCACCCGCACCTGCTGTCACCAATCAAGCCACACTACAAATACACACACAGCACAGTCACTCACTGTCCGGTCTGCCGTTCACTCCTACGAACTTCTCTGGACTCTCTCTGCCAAATTCTCCTAGAACGAATTACCTGCTGTTCCTCCCGTGATCCTCCAACGACTCCTTGGAAACTGTTCCACGATCTCCAACGTAACCGGCATCCGATCCTCACCATCAGAACTCAGATAAGCACCCTGGAACCATTCACTGTGTTGACACTCACCTGCCTTTACACACCTATTCCAGTCATCCCCTTACCCAGTCAATAAACTATCCTGATTTGCACTTACCTGTTGTGTCTGGCCTTGCTTTGTGACAGGTACCCAGTTACAAATGTAATATCCTATGTTTCACACATCATTAATATAAACCTCATTAAATACAAATCTGTTTAGTAACCTGCTGCCAAAACTGAGCTTGCAGTATATTTCAGTGGTGTGAATACAGGGCTCTGAATGACCTCTTTATTGTGCACTGACCATGTGCTGTGAATATTAATCTCGCATCCCTCTTGCTCTATACGACCCAGTGTGTGTTTGCATCTGTACTCAACTCCACCCAAACTGTCATTCAGCAGACGGTGTCTCTGACTTGTGCTGATAAACATGATTGGAAGTGTCTACTTCTTCCTTGATCTACAGGGGCATGTCCATCCCACCTAAGCAAAAAAAAAAACAAAACATATAACATCTTTGGAGCAGGAAGTGTCATTTTTTCATGATGGCATCCTTGAATAAATCCTAATCCCAAAGCTTGGTCTTCACCGCTAGACAAGAAAGCACAAAATCACTTCAGATAATGAAGTTGGAAAAGGCCACCACTATCCCAACTAAATCGTTTATCACCCGCTCTATCCTCGCTGTCTTCCAATTGTGTGAGGCAGAGTAAATGAATGGCAAGTGAGATACCTTACCTTGGCATTCCCTTGGCATTCAGGAAAGGGTAAGCTATACGTTTCCATAAGTATGGAAATTACACAGTGTGTGCATTTCCTTTGGGGTTGAGATCTGAAATGAAAAGGAAATGAGAAAGGGGAGGTAGAGAGTAAACTAAGAAGAAAGGTTACATTATTCAAAGAGGGACCACAGCAGGACTGATACACTCCACTGCAGCATGTAAGGAGATGTCCATCATTTCAGCAACTTCTGATGCTCTGCATGAATGAGGTATCTGCAGATGTTAACCCAATATCACTCTTAAGGGACTAATCCATTTATGTGGCATATTTTGCATCCACAGATGGTCCCTTTTAGTCAGACACCAGATGAGTTCAGGTTGAAAGTTATATCAGTTCTGTCTAGTCAGGGTTTGTGAGATGCATGGTGCAAATATCCTCATATATCCCACTGGAGCATGAAGGAGCTGCCATGTTTTCCTGGACATTTGAACTAGAGGTCAGCACAGGATAGATTTTTTAGTCTCGTTCCTGCAAGATTGTGTCCCGCTCCCACCTGCAACTTTGACATTTGGTCCTGTTCCCATCCACAAAATTCCACATGTAGAAGTCTATATGGATTTTCAGTCCCTCTCCTGTAAGATTCTGTCTCACATTTCCAACCAACCCCTCCGCACACACAACGCTTCAGACCTCACCCTGTTGCATTTGTTGCAGCAGACAATATATCAGTATGACATGGACATATCAGTATCTTCCCTCCTGCACCCACATCTAGCAATCAAAACTTGTCCTGTGCCACACTTGTTGTGTTGGGGTCTGTGGATCCCATCTTTATCTCAATCTTTTTCTCACTTCGTGCACAAGGATATTGTTATACTGGAACAGAAAAGTCACTTACCAGAACTGTTACAACAACACTGAAGTCACATAGATATTTAGAATGTCATTGTATGATGTAGCATTAAGATTTTTCCCTCATAAATGACTGTAATAGTCAAAGATATTAATTAGAAGGAGGTGTCCACATACTTTGGGCCATGTAGTGTACTGTATGTGAAACTGTTCTCAGTTCCCATTTGGGAAGTGTAACACATTTTCCCAAATCTATTATGTTCTTTTCAGTGGATTGCTTCAAAATCCTGGTGCAGTAATTGGTCCTGTCATTTTAAGTTATCAAAAGTGTTCAAAGAAATCCTCTCCCTTTCTTAAAGAGCATTTTGTGGCTGCATTTTGGAGCAAAGACAGTCACTATGCTAGACACATTGAGAAACTTAAGTTTTTTTTAAACAATGCTGTTTTAATTTAATACTCCAACTTTTATATGTACCTTTCAGTGAGAGTGTGATTTTTTAGTGAGAGAAGTGTTTTATTATTATTATTTATTTTTTTTAAAGAATCAATTATCAATTTTTAATTTGTTTATAGTAATTATGACCTGTGCAAGAATGTAAATTCTTCCTGTTTTTTTTTTTTTCGTATTCCTTTTTCTTTTTCCAGTGTCATGTTCAGAGACTGCTCTGCTTTCACTTGGAGGACCGAATGGCCTTAGGTTTTATTTCTTATTGCTTTTTTTGTAAGGAGTTCTTATGGCTTTGCTGTCAAATTGCATGGAAAATACACATCTTATAATATTACAAGAGCATGTTTTATAGAAACCTACATGATATCTGTATTAATACAAATTCAGACCTCATTTTATTAAAGGAGTCATGAACTGAGAAATCAAAATTCCCTTATCTTTTGACATATATAAGCAGGGACGCGGGAAGTAGGGGTGCTGAGGGGGCTGCAGCACCCCCTGTTTTCACATGGTTGCAAATGCAACGCCAAGTTTGTTAATTTAAATTTATTCAGTTTAGCATTTAATAATTTATTTGTAATGATCTCTGAAATTTAAATTGTAAGTGGGCTATAATAAACCCATGTTTATGTTTATAAACATGATAATTTTACTTGTGATGTTTTCTATATGGGATGATTAGCCTAATCCTCATGAACACGTGACGCTAGCGCGTGGTATCAGACATGAACTATACAGATTGTTATAAATAACAATTAAGTCAAACTAAAAAGCTTAAATTTGTTTTTGCTTAATGTTTAAGTGCAGTGTACTTAAAATTATTGTTTATCGTACTTAATGTTTTTCATTTACCAATTATTTTAATGCAGTAGTGCTTTATTAAATACAAATACTAACTCAAAAAATACACTTATGCATAAAAAACACACACAACTGTGGCTATAAAATTGAGGATTTTTTTATTCAGCCTTTTTTAAACCGCATGAACTGTGTATTTCTGAATGTCAAACACTGGAAGATCATCTCATTACAACTGCAGTGCTTGCAGGACTTGTAGTGGTTTCATTGTCCATGATAACAAAATCAGCAGGAGAGGTGTTTGTGTCAGTGATGTCTGGCTCGCCCAATTCCTCCTGGAATAAGCACAGAGGGTAAAACTTTAACTTTAACTTCAGAGACTAAAAGTAGACATTTATATTTACTGCCAATAGTGTGGGCAACTATAAAGTCAGAACCCGGAAGAGTAATTCGCCGTGGGTTCCTTCTAGATTTTCCTATGGGGTTTTATAATGGGGTTTTTCAATTAAAATAAAGCCTGTGGTAAACATAACTTGACGATACTTTTATGTTTTGTTGTATAGCGAGAGAGAGAGAGAGAGAGAGAGAGAGAGAGCAATGGAGCAGCTCCAATGCTATTAAATTAAAGATGATGTACCACAGAGCAAAAAAATGAACAGTGAAATTTAAGGAAGTTCCAGAACGCGTCAGTAAGAACTTGGTCCTTTGTTCACTTTATTTTACCATTGATTCGTTTATAAACAAAGCACAATTCAACACAGGATTTTCAGGAAGATTGAAACTAAAAGATGATGCTGTGCTGACTACATTGGATCTGAAAAAAAAAAAGTGAAGTGACGTGTGACCATGTATGGTGACCCATACTCGGAATTTGTGCTCTGCATTTAACCCATCCAAGTGCACACTTATGTACTGAGTATTTATACGTTTTTAATCTAAATCACAGCAGTGTCCATCTGTGAAGGATGTAGCTGTCAAACATACACAACTGTTAGCCAATCATATCAATGGGCATTTACTTTCAAGTGTACAATTTGCCATGCCTATTCAAACAGAGCATTCCGATGAGAGGGGGTCAAAACAGAACAGAAAATAACCAATTACTTCTAAATTATGATGTTTTTATAATGACATTTTTTGATAACATTATAAGTAGACCTCAGAGAACAGTACATAATAATAAAAAAATGGCAGTTCATGACCCCTTTAAATACATTTTGCTGGTCTACAGACAAAGATAGTACAAGGATGGTTAACTTCTTTTCACTCTAAGCTTGATTCCTTAGAAAAGTAATATACTTTTTTTTTTTCCAGAACTAGCTACAAATTTTCAGAAAAAGAAAATGGTACAAAAGCTGTCACTGGGGCCTCTACCCTTTCAAAAGGAACTAATTTAAGTACTAATATGTACAGTACTACTACGTACTATTTAGGGGTAAATAATGTTCACCTTTTGAAGGGATACCATCCCAGTGAAAGCTTTTGTACCATTTTTTTAGTGAATGCACATTATGATATATTATTCATATCAGTAGCACAAACGGTTACATGCCAAAATTTAACATTTACAATTATTCTCGAATCAGTAACCCAAAGTAAAAGTAATAGTAATGCTAGCAAACACCACAAAACTATCTAGAAGTTTCTGTATGCTCTTTGTTTTCTGTATGCTCAAGTTTATGCATGCAAATTTGAAAATGTGTGTTTGTCCTATTTTGATCAGCACAAGATCCCCAGTAACTTTGATATATCTTTTATCTAGTCATCTGTCTTTTATTCCCAGTAAATCATAGCTCTGTTCTTAGGGACTTTGGTGAGAAACAGAATTTATTTGCTTTTCTTTTTTTATCTATCATTACACAATTTTTTTAATCAATCTGGTGTTGACCGCCGACTCTTAAATCCAGAAGGATGCACGAGTAAGTTTGCACTGCATAGATCTGCACTAAACTTGTTTTGGTTTTTGAAGTTTGCCCAGTAGTTTTGATTTCCCTGATGTTACAGATACAACTACAAGACTCCAGTAACTTTTATAAAACGTTTTAGACACAGCTGAATGCAGAATAATGTCACAATGTATCAATGCAAATGTAATGGAGAAGAAAGCAAAAAGTTAAATACGGTTAAGTATTTCTTGGCCCCACTCTGCCGTTTTTCCTAGTTGTAAGGTTACATAAAACCTTAAGCAATTATATGCATATCACAAACTGAGGAAGTCTTTCCAGGTGATTATAAGAGGACTGTCAAGGGAATAAAAAGGGTGACAGCTGATTGTTTAAACAACTTCATGCTACAGTGCTGTGCTCTTCTCTGTAAACAACATCTGCAAAGCTTAAAAAGCTTGAGAATACTTTATGGCACATTTATCTCTTTAGAACAGTTGTTTTGACTGGAGTGTGCATGTGCTTAGAGCTCTGCTGACTGACAATGATGTTTCTCACCTGAAGAAAACGAACTCTTGTTAATGACTGTTGAATTGCATGAATCAGTAACACAATGTAGAACATAGCTTTCCAAAGCTAAACCTTTGACTTGATCACTTTACTGTCTGTTTCACTTTTCCACTTACTTTGGTCAAGAGCCAAAGGTCATTAAGTGGGCTTCTCGTGGTCAGTCTGAGGATGAGAGTAGATATAATAGCCTCACTAGCCTCTCTGTTTTTGACACCTGACACAGAAAATCATTTGTAGCATCTCTAGAAATGCTCTGTCCATAGAGCATATTAATTCTCACACTCATGGCCCATTACATTTGTCATTATATCTTGTGATAGCTTATCATTTCTTCAATCTCATCTCATCAACCACAGGGAACAGGCTCGCTCGCAAACATCATGTTGCTCGATGTCTTGGGTAAGCTAGTTGTCCAAACCTCATCATATCTATGCTATCACTAAAACAAGCAGTGCTTTTCATAGTTTGTGTATGTAGGGATGTCTCTTGGCCTTTGAGCTGATGTCTTCATTGGAAGTCAACTGTCTCATCAGATGATAATACACTATATAAATCGCTGCTGACCACATGGCTGTGCTTCACAGAAACAGCCAATAACAGTTTACTGTGACTGCTGTTATATGGACAGAGACATTTTTCAGTTCAAGCAGAAGTGTAAAATCAAATGTATGTCATTAATATCTTCACACTAGAAAATAACCTTCACTGGCTCTAAAGGTATAATGTGAAACCTGGATGACACAATGGACCAGTGACATCCAACCGAATAGAATGTCAAATGTCATACACAAATGGAACCTGTCAAGAACGTGGATCAAACAAAGGTGAAATTTTAGGTGAAACTCAAACAAAAGAAAGATGAAATTTGAAATATTTGTTTTACTTGTAATGAAGCAAAAACTTCTAATATTTGTAGCTATTACAATTACTATTTGAATTTACTATTATTTTAAGAAATATTGTCGGTGGGAAATGTTTTGAATTGTAGTGTTGAAATACTGAAGAAGTATTCTCCAAACTTCAAGAGAATATCAGTTAGACTTTTGGGGACATTTACATTCATCCATACTTCTTTTATTGTACACACCTTTACAGACCTGACTTCTGCCACCTGGATATTACAATGTAACATGTAACATGTTATTTTACAATGTCCTAGTTTCATATATTCTATATACTTAATATAAAAGTAAATTATGCATAATTACAAACAACTAACCCTAAACCAAACCCTGTAGCTGTCACGCCCATGGACTGTCAGTGTGTGGGAATTTTCCTCCCATGTGCTCCCAGTGACCTTGTTTTTCCCTAGTCTAATTAATCATTCCGTTCACCTGTGTTCATTAATTATCCCTCGTTAAGTTTAGTATTTATAGTGTAGTCTGCCCCATGTTTCCTTGTCGGGTCTTGAACGTTGTGATGTGCTACGTGTGTTCCTGCCTGCCCAACCCGATCTCATGAAAGTGCGTATAAATAGTACGCCAAATAAAAACGAAAACTCGTGGTATTGATATGCAAAAATGGACTTTGCCTTGTATATGCTACGCGATGGGTAGGTTTAGGGTTGTGGGCTAGATCCGTATCATATGTACGCGAAAACTGCGTATCATATGCACGCCAACAAATTTCGTATCATATGCACGCGAAAACTGCGTATTATATGCACGCCAAACACATGCGTATCATATGCACGCAAAAGTTAATTTTTGCGTATCAATACCACGAGTTTTAGTTTTTATTTGGCACACTATTTATGCGCATTTTCATGAGACTGGGCTCGCCTGCCCTATGTTTGGATTAATAAAGACTGTTCTATTGGAATTCTCCCTCGTCTCTACGTTCCTTGCTCCTCACAGTAGGCATCCGTGACAGTAGCAAGTACATGTTGTTAATTAATATTACTCGGTTCTGTCATTTGGTTGTATAATTATACTGTAACAAGGACAGAACATATAAAGTGTAATCCTTTATTTTAAGATGTCGTTGTTACAGTGTAATTGCATAAATAAGTACTAAGTAATATTAATTCTATAAAGCCTAGTGTATCATATTTGATACATAAATGTCTAAATATGAGTATCAAATATGATACATCAGGCTAAGGAATGTTTATTTGTTTTTGTACCATCATTGTATTGCATTGCATTATATATTTTGCCCCCCACAAAAAAAATTAAAATAAATAATAAAAAAATAAAAAAATCTACAGAGCTTTGATCATAAAGCATTCAAATTTAATTTTACTATATGAGCAATACAAGCAAGTTGTAGCAATTATGATACTCAACAAAAACACTTCATATGCTACTAACTATAGGGTTAAGGTTTGGTTTAGGGTTAGTCTCTTAGAATTATGCATAATTATACATAATTTACTGCTATTACTACAGTAATCACATGTATCACATCACATCACACCAATTCTCGCTATTAGTTGCTTATTAGCATGCATATTACTAGCATATTGGCTGTTTATTAGTACTTATAAAGCACATATTAATGTCTTATTCTGCATGACTGTATTTTAGATCCCTTAATCCACCCCATACCTAAACTTAAAAACTACCTTACTAACTATTAAATTAAACTAAGAAAATTAGGCGTTTGTTAAGGGAAAACTCTTAGTTAATAGTGAATATGTGTTCCCTATTCTAAAGTGTTACCATACGGGTTACCGTATTCGCTTCCTTATGCAAAAGTCGTGAATGCTTTGGCAGGCTGCCCCAGTCTAAGAATATATGTGTCCTTCAAACCCATCATCCCTGCGGTGGCATGCACTGCCACTAAGAGGAGCAAGAGAGGCGATTCACTGTTTCCAACGGCCATAACTAGGAGACAAAACTAGGAGCAAAATCTCAACGCTTCCTTTGCCCTTCCCTTGACATCACTGCTCCTCTCAGGGTGTACATTTTGAGAGCGTATTGATGTCTCAGGCTGTGTGAGACAGGCTTATGATCATGCAAACATTTTCAGTAGTCCATATTTAATGCTTTCCGTGCAAAACAGTGATTTGTTTTGATTCACTGATTATTCATGTTTAGGTCAATGCATTGCAATGTCAAGGCAGCAAAAGTCTTTGCAAGGCAAGTGCAAATCTTATGTATGTGTATTTATGACACTACCGGTCAAAAGTAACCGCAATTTATCTGTGTTTATATACATTCACCCATACATTGTTGGACATAACACAATATCTTTGTATATAAAATATATACAGATATATTTTACTATATTTTAAAATGTAATTTCCTGTGGTGCCAAAGGTGAATGTTCAGCATTAATCCAGTCTTCGTTGACATGTGAAATCATTCTAATATGCTGATTTGGTACACAATTGTTATCCGATTATTGGTGCTCAATTATTAATAATGGTTCTAATTATTGTTATTGTTGTACACTGTTTTTGCTGCTGCTGCCCTATGTGGAGTCTGGTTTTACAGCAAGCTGGTTGTCAGCACACATTTTGTTTTCCCGCATTTTTTTTTTAAATATTTATTTATTATTTATTTATTTATGGAAAACATGATGCTTTCTTTTCAGTATTCTTTTATGAATAGACTGCTGAAAATGTAGCTTTGGCATCATAGGAATAACTTGAAATATTCAAACAGAAAACTGTTATTTTAAATATATAATATTTCACAATATTTGTTTTTAATGTACTTTTCATCAAATAAATGTAAGCTTGGTAAGCATAAGAGACTTGTCCAAAACATAAAAAAGCAAACTTTTTTGACAAGAGAGCTCATGTAGTCAGATAGCTTACAATACCAGTTGATTCTTCAGTTCATCTCATCAACATGTGTGCCGTGTGGATGATTGCACTCGAGCTGGCGCATTACCACATGCAGTCTGGCACACGAGTGCACCTCCACGGCTGATGGATAGGTGAATTCATCACTCGTTCCTTCTGAGGAGATTTGATTTCACTGCAGGCTGATGAGCCGTTTCTCCACTGCATTCATCAAGTTGCTATTTAAGTTGGATCTTCATCCACTACTGAATATATTGCAGTGTAAATTCACATATAAATTGCATATAAATTCACCAACACTGTATTTGTTGGCAAGGTGTCTGTTTTTGTTTGATGCCCCAAATATGTTTGTTTTGTTCATATTTTCCCATTAGTAGTGTAAATAACTGCTCTGTCAATGATTCTTTACTAATTAAATATGGAGTGTGGTTTCATTTGGTTAGATTTCATTTGTTTATTGTGGTACTATTTATTGTGGAATTCATAATTCTACCACTGAAAATAGGATAAGAATTTGAGTATTATTATAGTAATTATAATCAATAAAATTCCTTAATTATTTAATTGAATGCTCATTGTTAGGTCGGTGCATTGTGTTACATCAAACATTTTTACTCTGTGACTACTAAACAAAATCAGCTGTTTCTTTTTACAGTTTTTCTCGATTGCTTAAACACATTTCTTGAAACTATGCCTCGTATTCTCAAAACAGTAAACACAAATCCATAACATCTCACCCAATTCCCCAAACATCCTATTTTCAGGTCAAAATGAAGCTCTACACTCAAAACCATTCACTCTTGCTGAAAAACCAAACTTGTCCCTCAGACATCACACACAAGCTTTCAAAAACACACACACTACAACATAGTATTACACAGTGGTGCAATAAATTCAAAACAATATATGCAAAACTGGTAAGTTATGTTGCTTGTGGTTCTCCCCCTCAAAAACCTTTTCACATGAACACAAAAGACACAACCAATGTATACATTGGCACATTTTTATTCATTCATGTACTACACAGCACAACTGTAAAAAAAATAAAAAAAAATTATTCCGCCTCAGCATCCCGTCTTTGTTCTGGGTCAGGCCAGAGAATCTCGTCCGCATCACAGGCTATATTGGCCCTAGCCAGGCAGCGAGCGTAAAATCCTCTTGCATGCCTGATCCACCCCTGGCATGCATCTACTGATATGTCTAGGCAGGCTTCTTCCATGGCCTGGAGGAGGTGAGCACATATATAAGGTTCTCGGTCATACACTTTCCACCATCATGCCGAAAAAAACTCCTCTATCGGGTTTAGAAAGGGAGAGTATGCAGGCAGAAAGATGTTAGAAAACCTCGGGTTATTGGTAAACAATACTTCATACGATATCAAAACTCATACCTGAACATATTCCACTCGTTGGTCTTTCACTCTGTCAGAGTTTCGTTCGAAAGGGACTCGGTACGCCTGTTTCATCCGGAACTGGCGCTTTCGGAGGATACGATCAATTGTGGAGAGGCTGATGGCATTTATCCCTCGAAAATGATAATTATCCTTAATCACTCTCCTTTGAATCTCTCGCAGGCGGATTACAAAAGCCTGGTTATAGTGTTTTAGCAATCGAGAAAAACTGTAATATGATGGCTGCAAACAAAGACAAAACAATTCATGACAAATTATCCCTTGCCTTTGTCCGTTATTCCATTTTCATTACATATTGCTCTACACCATTCAAAGTGATATGGGCTCTGTAGCAACTCATAATGTAATAATTATTACATTATTATTGTAATAAAATGCTCATAATGTAGTAATTTTCTCAAAACATAATAAAATCTTGAGCTCATAATGTAATAATAATTTTTAAATGTAATAATTTTTCACATAATGTAATAGGTTATTGTATGAGAAATGTATTACACTAGGAACACACTGTGGCAACTTATAATGTAATAACAGTTCATAAGGTAATTCCCTTGAGCTCATAATGTAATAATAATTTTTCAATGTAATAACACTTTTTCACATAATGTAATAGGTTATTGTATGAGAAATTTATTACATTATGAACACACTTTGGCAACTTATAATGTAATCACAGTTCATAAGGTAATACCAGCACATAAGTTAAAACTATATCTACAATATAATAAATATCTTTCAAAATAATAAATTTGAGGAAAAAAACGTAATAATTTATGTAAAATTAGCTAGACCTGTTACATTAAAAGAAAATTTGGCTTATTAGGCTACATTGTGATCTTTTATTTTTTTATAAAAACAAATTTTGTGATTATGATGTGCTTCATCATTTTTAGCCGCTTTGACCCAGAAACACATTTTAAGTTTTATGCACCAAATATATTTAGAATTTTTTAATTTAAATGGTTGTTATAAAAACTTGTTTATATTATACACAAATATATAGGCTAATGTACTTTTGGCGATATGATTCTCTATAGAGATGCTTTTATCTTCCTGAGGTAAATGTCACCTAGCTGACATGTTCTTCAGAGGCAGTTATACTGATGATTTCCCTGTTTGAAACAGCTTATAGGCACATAAATGATGCGTGACTGTAAGTTGTACTTTATTTTATGTCCTCTGATGTACATTCATGTTATAACTTGTATTAAAGTGAAGGAATTTTAATTTAACTTGTGCTCCGTGCTGTCGTTGCCTGAGGCAGATAACACGATCTATCCCAGACTACATTAGACTTTGGAATTTTTTTATTTTATTTTATTTTTTTCAAAATTTGTTCATAAAAAAAAAAATGCTTTCAATTCAAGGACGCATAATTTAGTAGGGGCACAACTGACTTGTTCCTATCAATATTTTGATTAAACAATTAAAATGTATTTATATATGTAACCACTGTCATTGTCATCATACCACGGACATTACCTGAGAAGTTAAAGCAGCAGACTGTGCTCTTTCAATGATGTGCATTTAATGCATGGCCAAAGTAAGAACATAATCTATGTGTTTAAATCATGCAAAGTAGGATTTCCAACTGTTCCCCTATTTAAGTAACATTCCATATTAAATCCATAGGGCAGTTCAGGGAGCTAAACACTCTAAAAAACAAAAAAAAAATAAATAAAAAACAAGAGCACCCTTAGATGAAACTGTAATAATAACATATTTGGCAAACTCGTCTGTGCATATTTGCATTTGAGCATCAGATGTTTCTATTTACAACGTTTGCAGTGTTGAGCAGTGTAGCTAATCACAGACACGTCTGTTAAACTGATGAACTGGGATGAATGACAGGCTCAGTGCATTTGAAATTATAAAGGAAGCACTTTTCGCACGCATTCTAGGCTGTATTGCATTCCGAATTTTAATAAAAGTTTTTTTTTTCATGATGCTAAGAGGAACAATGTCCCCTCACTAAAGTTCAGCTATTGTTTAGTTATTCTATATAAGTGCTCAAATTAATCTCAGACTTGAACATTCATGCAAAGTAGGATTTCCAACTGTTCCCCTATTTAAGTAACATTCCATATTAAATCCATAGGGCAGTTCAGGGAGCTAAACACTCTAAAAAACAAAAAAAAAATAAATAAAAAACAAGAGCACCCTTAGATGAAACTGTAATAATAACATATTTGGCAAACTCGTCTGTGCATATTTGCATTTGAGCATCAGATGTTTCTATTTACAACGTTTGCAGTGTTGAGCAGTGTAGCTAATCACAGACACGTCTGTTAAACTGATGAACTTGGATGAATGACAGGCTCAGTGCATTTGAAATTATAAAGGAAGCACTCTTCGCACGCATTCTAGGCTGTATTGCATTCCGAATTTTAATAAAAGTTTTTTTTTTCATGATGCTAAGAGGAACAATGTCCCCTCACTAAAGTTCAGCTATTGTTTAGTTATTCTATATAAGTGCTCAAATTAATCTCAGACTTGAACATACTTGCTTTGCTTAATCCATGCATGTACAAATTAATTCTAAAAATAAATATATATTTCCTTTTAGAATTAATTTGTTTGTGTGTATATTATTCACAACAATACTATTACTGTAGCTTTTTAATCAAATTATATTTAACAAGTCTTCTTATTATAACTACACTGATTATAATCATTTAATATTCATATTCATATGTTTAGTTGTTTTTTCTCCTTTTACTGATGTGTTCTAACAACATCAGAATTCTGGAACCTAGAATATTTTGACCATATTTTTAGTGAGTTTATAATGTAATAAATGTTATTACATTATGAGCTCAAGATTGTATTACGTTTTGAGAAAATTATTACATTATGAACATTTTATTACAGTAAAATGTAATACTTATTACATTATGTGCAGTTATTACATTATGAGTTGCTACATTGTCCTAAATATAACTGCACTCTTTAAAGACAGTTCTTCTCTGGAAACAACACTGAAAGGTGTTCCAGTGGTGTTCAAGTCTTTAGTTTTAGTCTGTTAATTTTTAAACAGATAGCTGGCTATAAATAATAAAAAAAAGAATGTGCAGTCAGACAACAGGGCATAATCCCAAAGTGTTCATTATGCAGTTAGCTCAGCATGGGAAACTAAAAGATTACAATCTGGAAATAATCCAGTCACGCAGCCAGTTGGTCAATACAATGCAATGCTCGTCTTGGAAAATATCTCAGCCGTCGACATTTAAATATCTGAAGAAATTGGATAAACTTTCACAGGTAAGATTGTGTTGGTCTGTGCTTTTAATATGTATTAACTCAATATTACAGGTTTTTAAACAATGGTATTTATTAAATGTCATGGTAGCTAAAGGCTTTGGCTTCTGAAGTCTACTGCAGATATAGACATTCATAAATGCTTATAACTAGGGTTGCAGACACACAGGCAACTTGCTTTCGAGTGTTCACGGACCTGCTTTGACCATTCCAATATGGCGGATGGCTTTAGTATAGTGGCCCATTGAAACAGCCGCTAATAGGGCATCTACCTATACACATCTATGGTCTCCAACACTTTACTTGCGAGCTACCAGTATCTCGTGGCCTGATTGGAGGCAGCTTGCCAAGACATACTTTTCATCCAATCAGAGTGAGCTAATATAGATAGGTGTCCCACCCACTTGAATGCAAATTAATTATTAATTTTGACATATTGTTGTGAGGTTATTTTCATTATCCTGTTCCGTATTTTAATTATCATTAAACTCATATTTAATTGATATTACTGCTCTGTTTGATTGACATCATTGCCAAAGCAGTGCTTAAAAGTGCAGAGCTGCTTTGTTTACAGCGGTTACAGGGAAACAGCTTTATTTCTGCTGTTCCTTAAGCGCCACTTGCTGTCAGACAGTGGATTTACATTTTCATTCAGCCTATCTGGTGTTTTTGTTCAAACCGATGCAAAAATCAGATCAAATGTTCATTGTAAATCTTAACCGGGTGATGGAAAATAGGCTACCTATTGACTCAACTCTATCTGACTCAACCTTTTCATATAGTAAATAAATAAATAAATAAATCAATCAATTAATTCATTAAAAGGCTGTGAGGTTTATCATTTTACAGAACTTTTTTTGGTCAAAACTTTATTTGCACATGTAGTATATCAGTAGATAACATGCTATGATTTTCTTTCTTTTTTATAGTTTAAAATCTGGTCATGGTTTTTAATGTTTTTATTTCGATGTTTATGCAAACAGAAAGTGCACAGTGCTGCTAAATTTATTAGTTGGTTTTTGACAAAACTTGCTGAAATGATTTCAGTGTGTGTATCAGTGCTTTTCGAACATTTCCAGCACATTTTAACAATACCGTTATTTAACAATAACAGTTTGGATTGATACGTTATTTAAGAGATTTAAGTATTGTACAACATGGGTAGCTCTCAGCCACTTTCATTTTTAAAAAGTAGCTCTTGAATGAAATAAGGTTGGAGACCCCTGTTCTAGTTGCTTCTTTGTTTCTTAATAGTACAAATTAAAGCTAATTGTAAATATGACAGTGAGTATATAATGAATAACTTGAATTTTGTGAAATAAATGTCCCTTACCATGCAATGGAACAGGCAGACAAACGTCTGGTTTGGAAAATAGTGTGGGACATTTTATGAATACATATGCTAGTGATCTTATAGCTAGAAAATTGCCTGCTTTACCCAATATATGTTTATGCTGTATATTGCTATGCTTATTAGAGTATTAAACTATTAGCTTAGCAACATGCTAACATCAAACTCTATTTTAATTCAAATATATTTATGCATTTATTTTATTAAAAAAAAAGGTTCTTATTTTGTGGTATTAATCAGAAACCTACCAAATGTCCAAGGTAGTAAAAACTGAAGTAAGCGACAATGTGGAAACCAGACAAAAGTCCCCACAATTAATATATGAACAATTAACAAACATGCTACGTAATGTTTGAATTAATATCTAAAAATGCAAAAACGATTCTGTGAGGTTGGTGGTAAGATTATAGCTCAGGAAGGGGCTTCTGCAAGATAAATTCACTGGAAAAATGGCCCTTTTTATATTTTTGCTGAAAAATCAAGCTGAAATGAACACTAGTGGCAGTAAAACACAAATGAGGTTTATTACTTTTCAAACAAATTATGATTACAGACAAACTGCTGTGATAACAGCCTACTGTAAGTAATGAAACATTGCCATGCAGATTCATATTCGACTTACAGGGTGTTTCACGTTGAAAGTGCCACAAAATAATATAATTTTGCAGAAATGTCACACAGCATGTTTTTTTCCTGGGTGTGCCTCAGACGTCCTGAAAAGTGAAGCAAAAAAAATGTTATCACCCCCTGTTGGCTGGCTGCTGTATAGGTCATAATGTAAACGTGTGGGATGTGAGCCAAACTAAAACATCTAATTACATCTCAAATATTTTTTCCCCAATGATAGTTTCTATAATTTTAGATCGCTCTTATCAGTCATTATGTATGTTTAAGTGTTTGTTTTTCTACTAAAATTGGTTTTCGTATTAGAATTTGATGCTATAAAAAACAAGGTGTGACATCATGATTGACAGCCGTGATCAACTACTTCTCTGAGTGGAGTAGTCAAGGAGGCATCAGCAGACTTCTTTGGGTTGGGTTTTCAAACCATTCTTGGAGCCTGAAAGCACTGCATATATTGGATGTCTCCCTTATTTACATCCAAAATGTGCTGGGGAGGCTCCAAGAATAGTTTGAAAGCGCTGTTTTTTAAAAGCAGAATAAGATAGCTAGATGCTGCCTTCTTTTCACAATCATTGTGAAATTTAAATGTAAATGTAACTACTAAAGAAAAGATCTGTAAAACCAAGGAGAAAGTTCTTACTTGTCGGGAAAGCAGCAAATCACACTTCTACAAAGGGCAGGCATGGCAATTTAGCATAGCCTTCATCATAGCCTTAGTCATAGCCTTTTTTTCTCCCTAATTTATAAGATTGTTTAAAGGTAAAACATTTGCCAGTTCTGTATTTTGGACTTTGTCTACACCCAAACATTTCAACTTTGCCTTAATCAAACTTAAAGGGTTAGTTCACCCGAAAATGAAAATTAGCCCATAAATTACTCACCCTCAAGTCATTCTAGGTGTATATGACTTTCTTCTTTCAGATGAATCCAGTCGGAGTTATATGAAAAAAATGTCTTTGATCTTTCAAGCTGTTTAATGGCACTCAGTGGGTGTTGCATGCATCAGTCCAAAAGAAGTTAAATAAAAAGCGCCCATCAAAAAAAAAAGTGTCTCACACGGCTCCGGGGGGTTAACAAAGGTCTCCTGTAGCGAATCGATGCATTTTTGTAAGAAAAAAAAAACATATTTAAAATGTAATAATCACTTTAATCTAGCTTGAGCTCACTGTTGTACACGGAAGCAGTTCCGGGCTGATGACGTATGAGGTCAGCGTTGCGCATGCGCCGCTCAGAAGTGACGAACACGGAAGCGCAGGGGAGAGATCAAAACAAAACATTTTCATTTTTGGGTGAACTAACCCTTTAATATATAAATAAAACATTGCTCTAAAGTGTTTAAATCAAAGACATCCTAATTTGCTATTCTTCATAAAAATGGAGTAATAATAATAATAATAATAATAATAATAATAATAAATCATTATAATTTATAATAATCATTATAATCTATTATAATTATTTTGTGTACATTTTGTAACCAGTTATAAATGCTATAAAATATTTTGACTAATAATAAAGACTGCAGTATAGTTAGAATTATGTTATTATTTAATTATTTTTATTTTTAAGATTTTAAGCAGTCACAAGTGCCTCTGATGACTAATGTAAAGAATTACCCATGCCCAATGAATTTTCATGCCTTTCTATGTCAATACAACAGTACAATACAAAAGATGACATGCTTTTCCTTTTGCAGGCAGGCTAATGGAATTCACATTTAAAAGTGTAGAAAACAATGTGCAGAAACTTTGTTTATTGCAGAGATTGTGCTCACTGCTGATTTCTCTTAGAAATCAACACAACGTAATTTAAAAGCCCATCATACTATCATACCAATTTAGCCCCAATTACTGCCTGAAGACAATTTCTGCGGAGTTTCCAATCTCAAACTGTGGCAGAGCAGAATCAAACCCATTTGACAAGTGTCTGCAAAATGGATAGCAAGTGAAGAAATGTCATCTCAGCCTCTGTTGATGTTTTGAAAGAGCTGGAGTGGAATTGATTATAGATCAGCAAAGACAAGGGCTGGTTCTTTACACATTCCTGGGCAAAACATGAAAGAATATTATTTTAAAGGAGTGTTAAGATGAAGACAAAAATCACTAGTGAAATTATCCTGGAGGGGCTGAATATTTTATAATAAAATAATTCATTTTATTATAATTTTTTTTAGAGGGCTCTTTAACGTTTCCTTTTTATGTATGCTGTATTTCACATTACAGCAGGATAATCCCTACTGAAGATTTTGGAACTGTGGTGTCATCAGCCATTCAACATGTATTACATCATGTCCCTTTCTTTCCACAGTGACCATGTCATGTCAATTGCAGCTCAGGTAACTGACTCAAAAAATGCTTCCTGGAACTAAGTTTATTTCCACCCATTAACAAGAGGGAAGCATGTAGAGCATGTATTGCCTCTGCTTCATGCGCCAGCCAAGCAACTGTCATTGATATTAATAAGAATGAGAACAGCTTTCTCACACTATTGTTCCTTCCTTGAAGTCACTATTGTGACTTCCTTGTTTCCACACGTTTGTATGTTTTGACAAGGGAATCAGCAAAGTAACAGAAATCAGTTTTGCTGTCTTGCAGCAAGTGACCTTTTATCTAATGGAAGAAACAGATCTGAAAAAAGAGCAAAGGAGAATGCCAAATATGAAGTGAATTCAGGTTTGCGGCCAGCTGTTACAAGAGAGGCTTTATGTCTCTATTTACTGTAGTGTCACATGAATGCTAGGGGAATCATGACACATTGTTAAATGGGTGAAGACACTGAAGTAGCTTCACAGCTTAATCCTCCTCCTCTCGAATGCCCACAGATTCCTGACTGTGAGAAGCTCCCCTAATGAGCCACTGCTAATGGCAGCCACTGGTGCCTTCACCATGATTGCAAGCTTTGTAACGCAACCTGCCTCCCAATCAAACTTTGTGCATCAACTGAATAATTAGCTGTAGAAGTCTAATCATATATTGGGTAAAGATGTTATCAATGATGATGATGTGTCACTGTGCCATGCAGTTTCTTATTAGGGATTTTTGCCCAGTGGACAATAAAAGAGGTGAAAGAAATTCCACAGACTTACACTAAAAGGAGGAACCTCAGCCATTTCAGTAGACCAGAACAGAAGTTTTCAAATATGTTCCCCAGCACTGCACATTTTGTATGTCTTCCTTATATAACACACATGAATCAGTTTATCAGCTCATTTGTAAAGACTGCAAAAGCTAAACTAGGTGTGTCCGTTAATGGAGACACACCAAATGCAGTGCTGTGGGGCCTCCAGGACAGGTTTAAAACCCCTAGAATATCATAGATCAGGAGTTCTCAACTCTGGCCCTCGAGGTCCACTTTCCTGCAGAGTTTAGCTCCAACCTTGATCAAACTCACCTGCATGTAACTTTCTAGTAATCCCTAAGATGTTGATTAGCTTGTTCAGATGTGCTTGGAGCTTGAGGATCAAAGTTGAGAACTCCTCTCATAGAGAATTGAGGGCTTATAGAGGGCTTTTTTTTCTTAACTGGGACCAGTAATCAACTACCTAGCAACATCAAGTTGTTTGTTTTGCATTAGCAAGCAGTGCTTACATCGGCCATTGGCTCAGTGAGTAGCAATGACACCTCACAGCACGAAGGTCCCCACTTCGAGTCCTGGCTGAGCCAGGAGGCCTTTCTGTGTGGAGTTGTCATTTTCTTCCTGTATCGGTATGGGTTTCCTTTGGTTTCCCACATAATTCAAAAACTGAATGGAGACACTAAATTGTCCTCAATGAGTGTGTGTTGGTCAAGTGATGGACTGGCCATTTGTCCAGGACGGGGGTAGCCAACTGCAGAGACTGTGTCTAAAAGTTTAGGCAGCTGACTTTTTGCCTCGCTGCCCTATCAGGCAATGACTTCTCAAGAAGCATTTCCCTATGAAGGTACCTCCCTAAACTGATCTCAGACAGGTTTCTGAGGCAGCATAACAATCTAATGATGATCTATGGAGAAAACAACAAAACAGAGAGATATTTGGCACTAAGCACATTTTTTATTACTATAATTCTAATCCCTCATTAGAAATGTAATCAAAAGTTGAAAAGTTGTTCAAAGACAAACATTTATACACAAACTGACCACAACCTAAAGCTTTCATATGCCTATTTATTCTTTAGCTCAACTTTCACGGAATCAAAGGATAATGGAATATCATAAGCAGCAGGTGATTTTGGACATAGTCAGAGCTAAACTCTGCATGGATAGTTGATTTTGAGGACCAGTTTTGCCCATCTCTGATCTACAAAATCTTGCTTTCAAAAGTCAGTCAGCTGAAGGTATCTCAGGAGACAGCATGTGACGTGATCATAGGCATTGGCCACATTTGACTCTTGAGTCGGGGGGAGGTTGCCACCGTTTAGTAAACTGTGGACTAGCTTGGCCAGGACTGGTTCCAGAATTAAATCAACATATTTTATGTTCCGTCCATTGCCAATCACTGCTATTTCGAAAGTGAATCGAAATATTTAGTGTCATCCGCATAAATATGCGGATGTCATTTCTGAAACTTTGCAGGGTGTAGCCTATGTGTCTGAAAAAAAGAAAGTTTCATACAAATTCTGAATGGATTATACCCTAGAGAGTGCGCAAAGCGCGCTCCCTTTATCACTAAAAAGGGTCACTCATCTCCGTTCATCGCGATCTTACAAAGTTCCGTTATAATCAATGAAGCTCTCTAAACTGCACAATGAATCTCTTAATTACATCGCGTCTGCACTTAGTCATGAGATGATTCACGAGCATGCAAAACTGCACTTAAAAACTGTAGCGCTTTCAGCTGTGAGTGAATTCTGACAAAACATTTCTGATTGGCCATTGCGTTTAAGAAATCAACAGATATGTCTGTGATTGGTTACATTGCTCAACGCTGCAAAAACACGTTGAGGGTATTTAGTGCTTGGCTAAGCGGAGGATTAGCCATAGGATTCAGACTTGCCTTGTTGCCTTCATATATCCATATTTTCAGCTTTCAGCTCTGGAATTATGGGCTCTTTATCAGTATCAACAAGGTTGAGACATAAAATTGCAAGTTACTAGCAGAGGGAGTTTTTTAGTTATGCTTTGGCACTGCTCTTCTGTGGATTTTATGTTTTATCTAAATAATTCATCCTCTGTAGTGTACCTTTTTAAAAAGTTACATTAAAATGTTATTTTTTTTGTTGTTCTTTTGAAACACGCTTAGGGATCAGACAAAGCCATGTCTATTCTGTCAGATGGGAACAGCTCACCATGTGTGTTCAAAGCTGGGATTATCTAAACTATAGGATCCTGCTGGCGTTAAAGAAAAGGGCAGCCGAGACCTGAGTGAGGAGAGGCTCTTTTCCTCAGAGTGAGTCAACACCGCACTGCATCTTAAGCAGGAAATATCTGCAGGGCCATGGTGTAATGAAATAAGGTGCCAACTGTACGTCATTGTTCAGCTTTAAAGGGCACCGCAGAAGCCTGAGACAACAGAGAGAACAGAAATAGATTTCAGCAGAGCCACTGCGGTCTCCTCCGAACTCACGTTGCTAAAGTGTAAAGTGCAAAATGGGCACAAAAGCCCCAGCTCAGAGCCTTTCCAGCTGTGGATTGTCCACTCTCAGATGGGTCTTTCCCAGAGAGATAGTCACAGGGGTCATTAAAGTTTCCACAGACAATAAAGAATTCAGTGTCACCTAGATGCACTGAAACCCTACATATGCCCTACATATAAACCCAACTAATCCTATTATGCAACCCAGGCTCATTGGAAAAACATGCCTGTAGCGACATTCTTGCAAAATTATATTATGTTGCTTCTTGCACATTTCGTATCACTTTTCAGGAACAATGCCCAGTGAGCGGTGCATAAGCACATTCAGTTTTATCCAAAATGGATGAACCTGAATATGGCAATGTTTTATTAATGTTGGTGGATGCATTATTGCAGCAATTCAAAAATTCCTGGTGAGTGACGCTAAAAGCTAAATGCACAATCACATTTAAAAAATAATATACCACCTACACTAAACCCTACCCAAAACATAAACCATAGAGTTAGCGTTAGAGTTAGAGTTATATTTGTTTACAAATCATGCACTATGGTAAAGGTGTTTAACCCTTTGACGCATATGATCACACCGGTGTGATCACTCTAGGCTGGTCCCTGTGTCATACGATCACACCGGTGTGATTAGAACGTTCGATGCATCACGTGAGCAACTGCAAAATTAAAATATGCTTTTGTGCTTTGGCTGGCACTGAGCCAGAGACGGACACACTCAGCGCTTGGCGTATATCACAACTATTCAGTGTTTTCAACCACATAATGCTTATTTTAGGTGTTCAGACATTTAAATACACAAAAGTAACAAAAATACATTTATAGTTTATAGTTTGTAAAATACACACTGATGTATATAGAAGCATCATTAACTATCCTTACAAATATCATTTGACAACATGTTTTATTGATATCATATACACATTGTGTAGGTAACTATAAAGTTTCCCCTATTCTTCTCCCAGTTCACCAGAAACTTACTTTAATGTCTTTTGGGGGAGAGGATGTATTTACGTGTTGTAAATCCCACAGTTAAGATTCAGCGCGAACTATCATGGCGGCGCCCATCACCCGCTATACAGTATATCAACTAACATGGTCATTATAAAGGTGTTTAAATCACAAAATACATTTACTTGCACATATTTGAGAATCTGAATATCAGATATTTTATAATATAATTAACATGTTTGTGAATAATTTGAATAAAAAGGAAAAATTAAATAAAAGTGATACATCACTCATACACAGCTATTGTATCTGCGGTGTGACATGTGACAAACATGACGTGTCGCCATGGAAACAATAAGGCTATACATTCTAAAATAGCGGTTGCCTAAAAAAACCTGATGTTGTCAGCTAGAATATTTAAAACTTACGTGTAAAAAAGTATATATATATATATACCACGACATTCTAATTTATTGAGATGCACCTGTATATACTCTACAAATGGCAGCAATCTAATTCAACGAGCCCCACCTTTGTCCAAATAATTCACTATAGTCCCTCAACCTAGATGCAGTCACACAAAATTTTAAGCATGCAAAATTGCCGAATGATAGGCAACGGGACATGATGATACACTCTGGGGCTATGCTTTTAATAAATACTAGCATATCATGTAAAATGTAAAAATATACTATCGTTTCCACTTTCCCACAACACTGCAAACCATGGAGTTCTGAAAGTTATATTCTCTGTATCCAGTCAAGAGGTCAATCTGTGACATTTAGATTTTCTATTGATCAGAAGTCTTTTCACTGCACACATTTGCAGGTCAGAGATCACCAAATAAGCAGCAAATGATGAAACTTCTAGATTGTATGTCTGTGTTCTTGCTTTCCCACACTTACATCTCTATAAATAGAAGTGAATGGAACACAAAGTTTAGTGTGACTACTATTTAATCCACTTAGAACATATTACTGCTCCATGGTGAACTCACCATAGCTAAACCCTCTATTTAAAACACCATAACCCACCCTTCCTCCTGAAATGAGATCAGTTGCCAAAACTTCAAACTCCTTTTGTATATTGATGTAAACTTTAATGCTATTTGAACTATATTAGCACAATCTGTTTCCTAATCAAATGTCCACATCTTTTAATCTGAAAGATTTAAATCAACCTACATTTTTTACTCTTACTTATTCATTGTGGAGTGACAGATGTTGTTCTGGCCATGTAAACCCAAGACTGTCTAAGCTACTGGTATCGCAGACAGAGAGATGACATCACAGCGAGACTAACATGTGTCCCCCAGACTACTCTCTCTTAGCCAGATGGTCCTGATAGCTTGTACAACATAGGACTGCATGTCTCTGCAATTTAAACTTAAGCCTTGCTTTAGTACAAACATTTGTGAGATGAACCTTAATTTTCTCTGCTTACATTATTCAAGCTGAATTTAAGCTCTCAGTACAGCTATTATCAATATAATCACATAACACATAACACATATAATGCAACTAAATATGTTGAATAGTAGATTGTGGAAAAACTGTCATTGTTGATTCGAGGAAATGTCACTTCTGAAGTGTGCTCAATTATTGCTCTGAACAGAAACAAACTATTCAACACATTTTGATACACAAAAGAGTCTTGGCTAAAAACTAATATTATGATTAAACAGCCGTTTGGGTGAGGACAGAAGGAAAATCATCTGTTAGTAAAACATTCACTTACATGTTAATATGTGAGCACAATTTTGCTGCCAAAACAGGTCTCTTCTATTTTATTAGTGTTCTTTTTTTCTGTTTTAATCAGCCTAGTCACTACATTACAACAATCAACTCATTGCTGTACAAGTACCACATAATACAAACCAATAGTACATGAAGACAAAATCTCTTTCTTGAAAATTAGGTCTTTGCGATTTCTTGTCAAGCAATGTGATGTGTTGCTCATTTATAAAACATTAAAGTTGCAGGATAAAACGGCCTCCGGCAGTCAAACCCATGGCATCCCCAGAGTCGAAACTGAACACCTCCCTCTTTGGATTAATCTTCTG
This sequence comes from Sinocyclocheilus anshuiensis, assembly GCF_001515605.1. NCBI lineage: Eukaryota > Metazoa > Chordata > Actinopteri > Cypriniformes > Cyprinidae > Sinocyclocheilus > Sinocyclocheilus anshuiensis. The sequence continues at coordinate 1,205,047 of NW_015538015.1, forward strand.
TTCTTCCCCAATACGCTAGCCACTGTGTTTTGCTATGCTACTAAAGTTTATTGAGCTCCCTGCCTGTCCGCAATTCCAAGCACACTAGATCCTCAGCCAGCAAACGACACACAATGTCCTTTTCATGTTTGGGGGACCTTAGCCTTTGAACGCTCACAGTAAAGTGTCACCTGTTTATTTGGCAGATGCTTTTATCCAAAGTGACTTGCAGTGCTTTCAGGGTATACTTTTATCAGTATGTGTGTTCCTTGGGAATTTACCTATGTATAACCTTGGAGTTGTTAGCACCATACTCTATGCTCAACCTGTTGAATTCCATTGTATGACATTCTCACCGATGGCAGATCAATTGCATTTAAGGGCGCTTGTCAGGACATTTAGGTCACAGTCCATGTGACTGTTCCCACATGACCAGCCAATAGGCAGTGCTGTTGTTGAATCCAGCTCATTTAAGACCTGAGTAGGTTGTATCCGAGTCAAGACCGAGACAACAAGAGGGGTCGAGTTCAATTTGGGGTTGAAGTCAAGACTGAGATCAGAAGAGGGTTGAGGGTTTTCATGACAGATTCATTCAAGCATACGTTAAATAATTAAGATATCTTTAGCCCTATTCGGATGGTAATTGTTTTTCATGTGGACGTCGGTAAAAATAAATTTGCATGGCACCTCAGTGATAAAACTCATGCATTCGGATGGCGATTTCTTCACGGTGGATGAGCGAGTTTTGTGGGAACACGGGCACTGCTCACGTGGTCGGTTGTATGATTGTCTGCTGTGAATAAAATGGCACATGCTTGGAATAATGAGAATAAATTAATATTTAATGTAATAATAATATCCTATGTCTCATTTGATTATTTAAATCTCCTGTTTAAAAATAGAAATACAGATGCGCTATTGATGAATGGTTTTGTCTTGCATTTTCTCTCAAATTTAGCGGAAATAATAATGCAGTCTTTTATTTACATGAAGTAAGCATGAAGCTGCTTGGTTTATATTTTTAATGTAATAATATATAATAGGCTATGTATTTAAAAATGGTATTGCACACATGTGCTGCCAGATTAACGGCCCATTTTAAATGTAATGTGCTTTATTTCTCTTTCTCGTTTTTGTTCTCAATATCTTCCAGTCACTGTGGTGAAGTGGTGATTAAATATTGTTCTTAAATACTTTCCAACATTTCCGTAATAAATGTAGGCTATATCTTTAAAATGCATGCAAATTACGGCGAAGCTCAACACTTATCATATGGTGCTCTGCAGTGGACAAAAAGATTTAAACAATTAATTTTATATTGATTTCTTTTTGAAAACTCAAAGTTGTGGATTCGGACGGTAATTAAATCACCACACGACCTTGGTGTTTGTCAAAAAACAGTAGGTAATTCGAGAGGGTATAACTTGGAGGTTCTGCCCACTTTTGGAGTTCACGCCCCATTTTGGAGATCTCCGGTCTGCAGTTATATCTACTTGGATAATTCAGCCGGGGACTTTTACACGGGTGATCGGAGAAAAACACAGACATTCTGGATTTGGACGGCAATAAAATCACCAACTACCCCCTGTAAATGGTGAAAATCCCTTACTTCCCCTGAGAAACAATTACCATCCGAATAGGGCTATTAACATAGAGTATAATGCTCTTCTCAAGATTTTAGTTTTAAAACTAAAAGCTATGAAAATTCTTGGCTATATGTAACATTATGTTACATGTTTAAGTCATGCTGTTTTATTAATGACTTTCAACACTTAATTATCTTAATAATCTTGGCATTTAAATATCTATATACATAAAATAAATAAATAAATATTTAATAAATCAGGTAATCAATATTTTCAACAAAACCCTAATTTAATTATTGGATTTTTTAAATTATTATTAGTCAAGAGACTTGACTAATAAGTCTTGATTCTATATTCTTTAATATTCTTGATTATATATTTGTTATCTGAATAAAA
>NW_015538015.1:1207493-1208295 GCF_001515605.1 Sinocyclocheilus anshuiensis
ATATATAATTATTTTTTTTGTTTATTGTTTATTTATTGTTTACAGCATTAATTATTTATTTATTTGTGGGGAGAAAAAAATATTAAATGGTATACTTAGCTCATGCAATGACTGTAAAGCTTCAAGAAGGACAAAAAGCACCATAAAAGTAGTCCATAAATGCACTATATTCATCTGACAGATTTGTGTGAGTAAATTCAACATCACTGACACCATCAAACTTGCTACAACATGTCTTATGTCTTATACCTTCCATACCAGAATGGACGCAAACATGATTTAATTTGAATGCTCCAATGGAGGAGCTTTAATGAAATATCACTTAAATTTAGAAGTCCTTGTCACTTTAATGTATAACTAAACAAAACTTTCTAACTATATGCTTTCAAAAAAAAAAAAAAAATGGTTCTGCCACTTAGGTAGATGTTCACACTTAATTATTACATCAGTGCATTTGCTTCAGGTCATATGTTACTTGATAATAAAACCTGAAAACCTGTTCAGCAGAAACGTCTCAGGTTACTTATGTAACCATGGTTCCCTGAGTAGGGAACGAGACACTGCGTCCTCTAGGGGTCGCTATGGGGAACGCCTCGTCGTGACCCGTGTCTGAAGCCTACATTGAAAAAACACCAACTCGTTGGCCGGCGACAACCATGACGTCACTACCGGTGCGACTATAGTATAAATAGGGGCCAGGAGCACACATCATTCACTTCTTCGTCTGAAACTTGCGTCCGCAGCATGGCAAGAAACCTAGAGGACGCAGTGTCTCGTTCCCTACTCAGGGAACCATGGTTAC
>NW_015538015.1:1208358-1208669 GCF_001515605.1 Sinocyclocheilus anshuiensis
GACACGGGTCACGACGAGGCGTTCCCCATAGCGACCCCTAGAGGACGCAGTTCGAAGTTCCCATGAAAGGGAACTGGTGTGTTCAACATGGGACATGATCTGTTGATCAAGAAAAACAATGCTAACCTTTTTTATTTAATGTTTTATGTTGAAAAGACATAGACATGAAGTAGCAATATTTCAGTCAATTTATATAATAGCAGCAGGTAGCTCGCGTTTACTGTTTGGTATTAGTGACTCGGTATTGGTGTACTGGGCTTTGTGCAGTATGTAAACCAGGCTTTGAAACAAAAACCTCCCCCACCCACCCC
>NW_015538015.1:1208695-1210640 GCF_001515605.1 Sinocyclocheilus anshuiensis
TTGTACTAAGAACATCTGCAAAATGATGTGGAATGGGTTTAAACATTTAAATGCTTTAAACAGAGTTGAGAGTACTATGCTCTTATTGGTAGCTGAAATAATACAATTTGCCAAAATATTAAATAAGTGAATACATGGATCAGGGGCGTGTAGAAATGTGTGAATGACACGTGTTTCAATTAGGAAATCTGTGTGGCTTGCTGAAGATTCTGTGTGAGGTTGCCATTTATATACCTCAATAAAAGCTTTTCTTTCTGTCAATTAGTTGCCGCTGAGAGGATGTGATGGGCAATTTGATTCCCAGGGTGAGGCACAATAGCCAGGCACAGAGCATTCAATACTTCCTGAAACTACCAGATTTACAACAGAATGGAATAGTGCTTTAATTACTTCCCTATTATAGATCATCTTTGAGGTCTCACATCAATATGAAGATTGGCTTTATCATCTTCTGAAGATGACTTCATTATTTATTTATTTATTTGGTCATTTTAAATGATACATTTCTTAATAATAGTGACAGTTGAAAACATGAGAATGATATCTTAATATATATATATATATATATATATATACGTGTTTTCCAGTTTGTTCACCTCCATGCGCACAGAGGAGCTCAACCGCTACAGGGACACTCTCAGAAGAGCTATCCTGCTCCTGAGCCCACATGGAGCACAGGTCTTCATCCATCAGGTATGTGCTGTCATTACCGTAAACTTTAGGACATAGTGGTAAATGGGGTGAGATTAGCCAGTGGATAGGTTGAGCCACCTCTGGTAACTATTTGTCATGTCAGTAGGGGTGTAAAGATTCACAAGTTTTGTCAGTGCATACATTTTAAAACATGGATTTTTGAATCATGAATTTGCTTCGGTCAGTAATCAACTTAAAATGCTAAACATCTAATGAATCATGATTTAGCAAAGTATCGATAAAAGTATCAATCTAAATATTGAATATATATATACTGTATATATAACATTAAATTACTTACATTATTTTATTAATGACTGTTTACTTGTTTACATCAATATTTGCTTGGGAACTTTTTTACTTACATTAGGCTAGTATTAGCTTTTGCTGTGGTATCAAAATTGGTACAGAGAATTGTGAAATTCACTGGCATCTAAAGTTAAAACTAGGGGTGCTCCGATTAGGATTTTTGAGGCCGATCACCGATCGCCGATCACAGAAAGCAGTATCTGCCGATACCGATCACCGATACCGACCTTTTTAAGCCTTCTTTTTATCATTTATAATTATTTATAGTGATACTCCAATCAGGATTTTAGACATTTATTCAGTGCCTGTATTTCATTTTTGAAAATGGAGGGAATTCCCCTCTTAGGTGACTCTTGTGAGAGGGGAAGCAGCACGGACTGTGCTTTTACACAGGAGTCCGCTACTAATCCGTGGCTGTTTACCACAAACACAACATTTATCCATTATTTTGATTTCAAATCCAAACATTGTCACTGAAAATGCTTTTTCAGCATTTCAATTAGTTTTTTACAAAGTACAGTAATACAATCTTTCACAGACATGTCTAAACACAATAAATATAAGCAACACATTATTCAATGCTTTTTACTTTTGCATTTACTTATATATTAAGTTGCTCAAGCAAGTGGCAAAACATTTAAACTACTTTTCTTACGTTATCACAAACTTACCATTGACAGAAACAGTCAGCTCTACTGCCTTTCCTTTTGCATTTAAATCTTTATTTCAAGCAATCCTGCGGTTCATAAAGAACTTTGTTTTGCTACCTCCACGAGTGCCATCTATGATTGCCTTGTTTATCTAAAAGTGCTCTTTACCTTTAAACCTAGCCAAAAAGCCATATGTGTTGACTGTGAAACACAGTAGACTTTAATAATATGCATTTATGGTGTAACTACTACATTTTCGTGTCAATCCATGTTCATATTTACTGCAAACAATG
>NW_015538015.1:1211649-1241252 GCF_001515605.1 Sinocyclocheilus anshuiensis
GTGAAACACAGTAGACTTTAATAATATGCATTTATGGTGTAATTACTACATTTTCGTGTCAATCCATGTTCATATTTACTGCAAACAATGTGCTGTTACTTTAATTCTTCGCTTGCAACGCAGCAAACATAGACTCGGTGCGGAAACGATCTCTGCATGAGCAGAGCATGAGCGCACGGTCTCCAGGAGAGCACGCAAGCGCTGAATGGTTTAAACACTGGCAAGAATTAAAAAGAAATGCGATTTATAAACTTTAGTGATGATGTGACACTGCCTCGATTGTGCAAGTGACAATTCCTGTGTCAACTGTGCAGGATGCAGCTCGCTTATAGACAGACGCGATGTGGTGATTTGAAGACATTTGCGTATTTTGAGAGAGAGTGCGCGCGGTGATTCACTCACGCTGTTTGTATGCCTCACACAAGGTTTTCAAATTACTTTATAAGTTTAATTAAGAAATAGCCATCATTATAATTATTTCACCCACGCCGGACAGAGACTGAGACGGTGCCGCTGCATGTCGTGCCAAACCTCTCACGGCAGCGTCATCAGCTTGAGATCGTTTTTTTTGAGATTGGCCTTTTTAGAGACCGCCGATCAATCACCCCAAAGCGATTATCGGCCGATAGTGATCGGAAGCCGATCAATCGGAGCACCCCTAGTTACAACCTTACCATAACAGCCGTATTTCCAGCAAAAAGAACTGTATTGTAATAATATAATTATCAAAATATATGTTGTATATCCCACTCCTACTATGAATGTACTTAAATACATTAAAGTTGCAATAGGTGATTGTCTTCAGAAACATTTTTGTTATGCTGGTTGAAAGTCTCTTCACATCCCGATAGCAATCATTAAGTTAAGTGCTCTAAATGTATTTATATATTCTGTAGAAGGCATAGGACCAAGAAATGTTCGTCCAATCAAAATGTTCAGACATTATGATAGGCTTTCCAACCTGCCTGTCAACATATATATTTGCATACCTCTGCGCACCCTGTTCGCGCAGAGAGGATATGTCATCAGCGTGTTCACGTACACTGTGCAGACAGACCGAGAATGGCAGGCAAACAACAACAACCTGACCTTCCTTCCTTCCTTGGTATTGTAGTACTGTTACTAACGCGACTATAAAGTTTTCTCACCGGTGAATGACATGATGTATTGTAGTAATGTTGTCTCTGGTCGTCTGGTCTATGTTCGTTTATGCATTCAGGAGGCGTGGCTTTGGACGGCGATTTGAAGGGAGGGTGGGACGTACACTTTCAGTGCTATCAGGCTAAAGTTAGCATTTTCCAAGATGTCCTACTGCACCTTTAATTAAAATTGAATCAAACGTTATAGCGACATTTAATCATTCTGAATTTACAAAAATTGTTCCTGAATCAGATCAGAAACCTGTGAATCATGAATCTAATCGATTTGCTGACTACCCGAAGAGTCACATTACTAAATGTGACCACATGATCAAAGCCTTTATAGAGAAAGTCATCTTGCCATCGCACACGCTCATGTACAGTTTCCATAAAGGAAGTCATAGCAAATTTGTCAAAGCAAATTAACACAGATGTTTGTGACAGATTTGATCCTATAAATTATTTAGCTAAAGATTAATCCTGATTTCCACATGGTGTATGTGTGACATTATTGTAAATTCCTGCCATATGAAATTTTGTCCCTGCCTGGAGGACAACTTGAGTAAAAACTGGCTTATTATGCCCTACAAAACCTGTCACTTTTTTTTGCATCCCTCCATAATGACTGTACAAATGACCTGTCAGGCCAGCACACCTTTACTGTCATTATCTCAGCATCTGAAGTACACTCCTCCACTGATCTGAGGTCACACACATCAGATAACATCACACATTGGCCTTAACATGCTCTGTGGGATCTGAACTGGAATCAGTCACTCATGCTGGCAGGATGCCCATCACTGCCAAGAGCAAGAGCATGGCGTTCTCATGCATATGGATATACCATAAGACAATAGTCGTCTGTAATCTCCCCTGCTCATTGTTAAGTTAACTTTATTTATAAGGCACTTTTAATAATACAGATTGTGTCAAATCAACTTTACAATATTAAATAGCAAAATAGTGTGTCAATAATGCAAAATGACAATAGTAAACACTAAATTTTCAGTTAAAGGCAGTTCATCATTGAATTCAGTGATGTCGTCATCCAGCTTAGTTCAGTTTAAATAGTATCTGTGCAATCAAGTCGAAGATATCGCTGGATATTAAGTGTCCCTAACTAAGCAAGCCAGAGGCGACAGCGACAAGGAACGGTGTGCTCTATGGCCGAGCCTGTTGTCATGTTCTCCTGTCATCCGGTTCCTGTTTGGTTCCTTAGCTTGTAGCGGTGGCGGGCGCTAAGGAAAATTGCTATCAGATTAAGGAGAGAATATTAACGATTTAAAAAAAAAACAAATTTAACAATCGGATCTGATTTAGTTCGGGAGCCAGACAAGCTCAGTCTTGTCAAATATAACCGTTTTACCCAGAATAGCTTTTTTAAGCCACTGGTTACAAAAATAATTGGAATGAAATGTCCACACAACATAAGTTTAGGTTCATAGCTTCAAAGTTGTATTTAACAATTAATGGGAAAAAATAACAAACCGAGAAAAAAACTTTGCATTCGGTTTCAAGTTCAAATGCACAAATGCAACCTCAGTTTCACAGCGATATTTTCAGCAATCAATATTGAATCAAACTTAGTACTTTGGTTCACATTCATATTTTCAACAATCCACCAACGTTCAAAAAAATAAAAAAAACAAGCTTTGTGGCTACATTCCAATATAGCCTTTATACCGATTTTGTAGTCCAACAATGGCAAGGAAATAATAAAACTTGAAAGAAAATGGTAGCAGTTTCACTGATGCATGTAAACCTCAGCAGCTTCAACACTCCTTGAGATCCCGCTCGCACTTGTCAGTATAAGAGACTTGCTTCGCTCTGCAACTGGTGTCCGGAGGTGCAGAACGCACACTCAAACGATCGCCCGGCAACTCACGCTCATAGCGATCCACCCTGCCCAAACACAGCGAGGTCTTCACAATGCAGCAACAGCGTCTGACTCGATTCAGGTGACCTGCATCTATCTGCTAATTACTGCTGCGCTCTCCTGCAGCTCAGCTGATAACTTACTTCTTCAGTTTATCCCACAACAGCACAACACACCATCTCAGGACAGATAAGTCAAAAGTAACTGAGCTCAGTGACTAAGCGAAGGGGCTTACTATCAGTTCAGCTCAGCATCTGGATACTGATCATAGATTATTCAGAATTTAAAACTCTTCAAATTACAGTTTCCTCCTACTGTGTCATGTATTGTGTGAGGTTTCTTTGATGGGGGTAGACATTTTACATTATCACTAGGTGTGAAAATTGCTCTACTTTTCCTTCATTTTGATCTTGTAAGACCAATGGAAGATTGAACTTAATTTGAGTCTGCATTCCAGTACTTTTTACTTGTGAAATTGTATATTTGAGACACTATGATGTCTGAAAACAATATAGGGCAATGTGCCTTGAATTTAATGGATAGGCAGATAGAAATGCATTAATTGCCACTGATGGCAGGCTGAATAGAAAAACAACATTTATATTATATTACATTTATATTTTCACGTTTCACGGCACTTTTAAGTTAAATGCCCAGTAAGTGGCTAGAAAAGCATGTTCAGTTTTACTGGAAACTAATGAATGCGAATCTGGCAATGTTTTATTAAGTTGGTTGTGTATGCATCTCGGCAGTTCGAAAATCAAATGTCCGGTTAGTGGCTCTAAAAGGTTAATGCTCTATTGTGTTTGAAAATAACGTACCAACAACACTAAAACACAACACAACAAAAAAGCAAAGGTGAAATAAAAACACATTTGGTGAAGCAACCATGCCATTTTAACTTGCTTCTAAAAGTCTTTGAGCTCTTTTATTGACTCATACCCAAGCACTCAGCATTGCAAGTGTGATGCGCTACTTAGGTGAGTAACCTATGCCAGAAAACTCATATAGAAGTGATTATGTGATGCTGACATCAATTCATCCACTGTGCTAAAGGTGTTTTAAGGTCATAACACAGAATTATGCAAAGATACCACACACAAATGGCATATATTAAATCAACACTCTGACCCTGTAATCATATGAAAAGGTGAAAAGGAGAAAGAAAGGTGTTTTACTGCCACTAGTGTTCATTTCAGCTGGAAACTGCAGCATACTGTATATATAAATATAGATGGGTACAAACACATCACAAAGTTACAAAATCACAAATACTTTGATAAAAATAATGCACACAATACTGGTGTGAGAAATGTACAGTATGTAACAATATATTTTCAGTCTATGTAATAATATTTCAGTGCTGTCTTTCTGTGCATTCTGGAGATTACTGTACTCTATGAAAAGAGAGTACAGCAATATTTTTGGTTTGCCGAAATTAAGGTTTATTTTATTAATTCATATTTGGATAAGATCCAAATGTACAGTTTCCACTAATATATGTACATTAAGCTTCCATTAATGCACACGGCTGTAATGTATTCATTTGAATTTTAGTTTGTTGTTCAGTTTTGTTCCTGTTCCCTTTTCCCCCATGTTAGTCCCTGATTGTCTGCAAATGTGTCATATTAGTCAGTTATCCCTTTTTCTAGTGTTCTTTGTCAGGTCTTTCAAGGTAAGCTCAGTTCTGTTTGAATCCTACTTTCCATTGTTTCTGAGTACTTGGCATTATAGCAACATGTTAAATAGGGGAAAATCTGCAAAATTCTTATCTAGGATTATGCAGAATAAGGATGTATGCAAAAAAATGTTAGTTTACAATCCACCATTTTATAATGTGGAAACCCCTAGTAGAGGATGAGCTGATGTGGCTTAAAGAATAATCCTTGTCTTAGCTGTAAGAAGTCACAAGTTCAAATTTTTCTTGCATGCATTTGTTCAATAACAATAGCAAATTTTGTTACAGTTGATCCTGTAATTTCACTGGAAAGGCATGAAAGAGCATTTGGACAGAAATGGAACACAGTTGTGACAACTGGGTATAGTGTGGCTCTGCTTGACAAATATTACCGCGCTTTGTCAGCTATGATAGGGTCTGCCAGGGTGACTAGGATCATGCAAGAGACTTTGATCTTTAAATAGGATCTAGTACGCTTATGATGTGAAGCATCTAACACAAGCCCTGTACTATACACTAGTGAGCTGTCTTGTTGTCTTGTTTTCATAGCATCTTTAATGGAACCTCATAGGTGACTATAGGCAGCAATTCCATGTGCCACACAAAAGAAACCCACTTGAGTTGGACATTAGCATTTCAATAAGCTAGTGATATGAAACTTTATTTAGCACAAGAAATATGAAACACTGAATAATTAATGAGATTGAGCTATATTTTATCAATACATTACAAAATTTATTTTTGTCTCATGATGCATTCTGGTATTGCCATCCCCACAAACAACACATTAGAAATGACTTTATCCAACCTTCCAGCCAATCACAGCTTTTTAGAGTTGGGACTATGATTGCTTGATGCAGGATTGTTGTTACTAGAACTTGCCCTATTTGGGCAAATCACATTGTGTTCTGCCTGTTAGGCCTCGTGTTGTGCCTGTATTGTTGTTCCATGGCATTCCTAAAAGAAGTGGTTGATAGGAAATACTCAAATGACTTGTGATGCACACAAGAGGTGTAATTTGTGGCACTGTATCATCTGCAGAGGCTGTGCTGACCAATTGAGAGTTGTTAAACAGAATGAGATGCCCCACGGATGCCTGGACATACTGCTGACAAAACTATATCTAAGACCTTAAGTGTTGACATCTCTCTTTCTTTCAGTTGAGTATCTCTTTCTATCCATCCAGTGTCTTCACTTGCTTTGCTTCCCATATCACACAGATACTGTATACACCCTGAGTTCTACAAGCAGGACTTATTTCTGAATCAACTTCCCGAAACGATAATTATCAAACAATATCAGACTTTAAGGTAAAGCGTATTTTGTGATCCTCTAATCTTGGAAAGTTGCAATTTCCAACTTCCTAACACAGAGCAGCACTTGAACTCTCGGAAGATTTTAGCATGCGGTAATGGATATAACAATGTTAATGTATTTGGTCTTGACGGAATAGATCTGCTACGCTGCCGAATTGCTGCTGCTGTTGGTTATTATTATATATTTCAGACGTCCAAATGATGTGGAAATCCAGTCAACAACCGAACACCGTTGTGCCTGTGCCATTCCTTTTTCTTGTATGTCATATTCTGAGCATAGAACAATTTAAAATCATTATGGTTGGAAATCAGAGATATCAAGTAGAAATTATCCACATCTGACTTTGAATTTTGCCACACATTATGACTTTGCTTTAGGATTTAGGTAAAGATAGAAAAACAATCTTTCCCTATTTATTTAAGCAAAAGTTTAGATTAATGGCAAATGATAGGACAGTGGTTCTTGGACAGGAAAGTTGTTCCATGACTGACAAAATATGCTTATCCAGAAATACATTCTATCAGCAAAATTATAGTCAATGTTTAAACAACAGTCATTTTACAGGACTATTTAAAGCTCTGTATTGACATGAATCAATCTTGCTGTCAACTTTCAACAGAATTTTGCCCTCTGCAGTTGACAAAAGAGATTGTTATAGATTAAATAAACCACTGGATGCTGAGATGTGTCAATATGCCAGAGTTCCAGAAAGCTTACCTGATGTCTCTTTTTCATCTCAGCCTTTAGTTTTGGACATCATGTCAGCATTTTGAAAAGATATTTGATCTGTAGATGTCTCCAAAGGCTTTCTTTTTTTTAGCACATTAAAATTTTTTCTTTTCTATTTTAGAACTCTTAGTTCTCATGGTTTTAGGCAACTGATAACATTGTATTGAAATATTTATAGCTCCTATTGCTTGAACACAGAATCTGATATCTGAATTTTTAGAAAGGTACTGCATTTTGAAGTTTCAATCCCCTTTTGACTAGCCTATACACTGTAAGCATGTAGCAGTGGTTAAATAGTTCTTTCTCTGTGACTTTCTTTGACAAACTGTTCTGTTTCTTTTTTTTTTTTAAAGCCAAGGCAGAAGTAGCAGGCCAGTGTGTTAATACATTCCTGTACAACATTCATGAGACTGCGAGAATTTCAAGGCTGTGTGATGAAGTTGTGATAGGGCATTTTTGCTAATTTTAAATCTTGTAATCAAAGACTTTTTTCCCCCAGAGATAGCCTTTCAGGTCCTCAGTAAATTAGACTTCATTATTATTTTATGATTAAATGTGGATTTTACTGAAAGTAAGTAAACCTTAAAAGCCCCATGAGTCAAGAACTGACTGAGTTATAATTTCATACAGCACAGCGTTTTGTTTTTTTAAATCGTCTTTCGTTTTGTAGTATTGTCATTGCATAGCGTGAGAGTTCTGTAACAAATAGAAACATACAGAGCTAGATAAAGTGAATAAACTCAAGTTTCCAAAATATTAACAAAACCAAACAATAAACTAAAAGTGCTGTACTCTGAATCCTTCCTGTTGCAAAATTGTCTGCGACTTCAAATTTTGATGTGTAAACTCTAACAATGCTGCAGATCAATCCAACATGATTTTTTAATGGCAAACATGTTGAAGATTAATATAGATTGGTCGATTCATTAAGTGATAAGCTGCTTCCTCACGAAAGCAGTTTATTCAGCTTAGTGATGCCTTTCCTTCATTGAGATCTATTAACTAAAGGGCTTGTCTTGCAAGTGTACCACAGCATTACACTTTTTTTTTTGCTCACCTTGGAGGCCTCCCCTCTGAAGGTGAAGGTCTCTGAAGGTATTTATTTATTTACTTGAGCAAGTGATTAAACAAGGACCACCTGGAAGTAATCAAGTATGGAACCATGCAGAACCTTTATTCTTTAGGTAATCAAAACAAAAAAATAAGTTTGCCATGTCCTTTTGAGGAAAGCAATATAGTTGTATTCTTTCAATAGTTAAGGGAATTTCACATGACTGGTGCTGTCAAGTGCATTGATCACTATAAACTGAAACATCAGCTTCAGCGTTACTCAGCACCTCATTGCATGTCTGTTGTTTAAAGCAAATCATTTCAACATCTTGTTTCATTCCTCAACTAATCTGTATTTTTGAGTGAACTGGTTGAATTAATGGTCTATTGACCATTACTAACCATCACTAACATACAAAAGGATAGCCAGTCTAGAACGCACAAGTGGAGTGACATAAATAGTAAAGGTCCTGGTGTTAATACTGGTGAAGTATAAGGACTTTTAAAATGCTTCTCCTCTAATCAGATTTGAGGACTGGATCTAACTGTTGTATATAAAGTATAATAATAACTGCATTTCCCTCCTTGTTCTTGATTCCTTTAATGGCCACTATGTGTTTAAGGATGTAGTTTGGATGAAAATATCTGAGCCCTAGGTAGGCCGCATTGCTTTCAGTCATGTTTTTGTGGAGAATATTGTTTCTTTTCTCTGCCACCCATGGTGACTGCAGTTTTGTTAAAGCCTAAAAACTCTCTCTCTCCCTTTAGAGGCTCTTCAACATCTCTGACTTCAGAGTTGTCATATTTCCTCCTGCATTGCTGTGTGTTGGAGTGTATGTGTGGGCCTGAACTGTTATGGGTGTTCCATCAATTCTTATTTTTCTAGGATTTCTCCTCTTTTAGTTCTGTTCTCTGTGCCTGCTGCTCATAGACGTAGGGGCCGTCCCACTGCTGCTGTCACACCGAGAGACGGATTGAGTGGCATGAGTTATCAAGCATGATGGATGATACTCAGTAGGAAGGATGTGTTACTCCAGAGGCGTGAGAGAGAGATACATTTCAGGTGTTTTTAGTGCCTTTGTATTTTCCTGTGGGAAGTCGTGGCCTAATGGTTAGAGAGTCGGACTCATAACCCAAAAGGTTGTGGGTTCGAGTCTCGTACCGGCAGGGATTGTAGGTGGGGGGAGTGAATGTACAGCTCTCTCTCCCACCTTCAATACCACGACTGAGGTGCCCTTGAGCAAGGCACCGAACCCCCAACTGCTCCCTGGGCGCCGCAGCATAAATGGCTGCCCACTGCTCCAGGTGTGTGTTCACTGCTGTGTGTGTGCACTTTGGATGGGTAAATGCAGAGCACTAATTCCAAGTATGGGTCACCATACTTGGCCTCATGTCACGTCAATAAAAAAAAGTATTACTTGCCTTCTGCTCTTGATTGCTTGAATGCGTGTTGAGATATTTCTCAAAATGAAAGATAAGGACTGATGGGTATCAGGCAAAGTGCTTTGCAGACACAGTAATTTAAGCAAAGCCAGAAATGGCAAAGAAACTGGATTTTTACAGTTTCTGAACTAAATTTTAATGTTGCTTGTCTATTCAGTTAACATCAAGCTTAATGTACTTCTTATATGTATTTAGATCTTTAAAAGTCCATTCTCCTTCACAAATCCATTCTCCATTATCATAAATGTGCAATTGCAAATATATTTAAATACATGATTTACAAGTTTCAATAGAAATTACAGTAAAGTATATTTTAGTTTTACCATAAATGTTAGTACATTCAGCAGTACACTTTAACCATATTTCAAAGACAATAAAAGAAACTGCAAAATTACATATAAAGGTGTACTTAACTCCTACCTAAATTGGTAATAAAATACTCTTAAGTTCAACTAACTGCATTTAATATAAATTTAAACTATAATACATTTTCATTTAATTGAAATATATAACATGCAGTTAAGCGTCTGCAAACATTACATTGTTTAAAAGAGCCACAATCACTTCTCCAATAGCTACAACTTCCATTACTATTTTGTGACAATGTTTACATAAGTGACAATTATTTTATCTTTATCTTTTATATATAGCTTTTAAAATGCTATTTGACAATAAGAAACAACATTTATGGGACAATTCTTGTCAGATTTTGTTAGTGATTTGAAATATGTTATTTAAAGTGTGGTTGAGTGTGGCAAGCAGGTTTTGAGATTCCAGGATTTCCTCATTTAAGTAGATAGGACTTGCTCTTTATACATGACATAGCTGCACACTGTTGTTGCAAATATATTTTGCTGAGTGAACAGACTTTTCTTTAAAGGGACTTTGATATGGCTAAGGTCCTTACTTTAATGTCTTTCCTTTGTATTTTTTTTCCATCTATTTTTTTTCATCTGTTCTATAATTATTTTATATCTAATTGCTTAGAAAAATGATAGCACACTTCCACCCTCCAAATGGCATGATTTGATATATTTTTCATGTCCATAGCACTGAATTACCTGAATTATATGCCACAGCTGATTACTTAGGTATAGAGGTTTGTTCAAATCACTAACGGTAAGTTTGAGTGATAATTTAATTAGTTTTCCACTCTCAGTAACTGGTCATATAATAGTCTTTAGCACAATTCCAAAAGTACAATAGATTGTTAATGTTTCATAATGGTTTGAACTCAATCAACTCAATGGCTTGAACAAACTAGTTGAACCTCGACTGAGCCAAGATTAATACAGTATGCAAGTAGTCATTTATTAATGCTTTTATCTGAAGAGTCTTACCATATATGTATTTATTATTTTGATGCCAAACTAGTGTTTCAAATGTTATAATTTATACTACATTGTCATAATATGTCAGGAATTGTATGAGAAGTGAAGAATGGGTCAACAAGGTCTATATCTAAGTAACTATTTTCAAAGACAGATAATTACACTGTAAGCTGGTTTACAAAGTTTTACTACATTTACAGTAAGTTTTTATTTTATTTTATATATATGTGTGTGTGTGTGTGTGTGTGTGTATATTTGGAGACAAACAGGCAGTTGTAATTAGACTGAATACATGATTTTATAGAAGTCTCTAAAATTAGTATTAATACCATAATAGCAAGCAATTATTATACCATAATAATACATCAGATGGTTTTACAACGATGCTCATGCATACCATTCTACTCAATAGTTAGCAAATTCATGAACCATGAGACTATTGTAAATGTTACTTTAGAAAGAAAAATACAGCTCATGCTTAAGAATTTGATTTTGAGATGCTTCCTGTATATTCAATACATGCCAGGGCTCTGTGAAAAAAAAAAAAGAATAGGAGCACCTTCTGATCAATCACAGGAATTGTTTTTTTTTTTTTTTTACCTTTGTAAGGTACCTTTCTAATATTTTCATCTCATTTTTATTTGTTGATGAAAAGATCAATAGATTTTCACCAAAAATGGTTGAAAATGTTGAAAAAATGTTTTGTGACAAATTCAGCAATATTAACAATGTGTCACTGAATTATTCATTCATTTGTTTTGTTCAAAATGTCTGAATCATTCAGGAACAAATTAAATGACTTAGTGGATTCGAAACCACACACTAGCATACTACTCTTACTATTTTTGCAAATAGTAAGGTATGGTAAATTAGTATACTAGTATGCAGGCTTTATGAATGGGTATTTGAATCATTGATTGACCAGATTCATTCAAAAAAGCAGATTCATTCATCAACAAAACAGCTGTATTTTCTCAGAGATGCGCAGCAGCTCAGCTGTGACTTTGTTTGTATTTTCATTGGCGAAAAAGAATAAATACAATATTGTGTCTAAGATGTAAGGCACTTAACTTTGTGATATTGATTTTATACAACAGTTCAAAAAACATTTGTGATCATGCTGATTTTTCGTGTGATATCTGTTTGTGTAATATTGCTTAACTATATTATATGCTGTAAATATTAAAAACAAGAACTTATACAGAGGCATTTTTGCCCCCATGTCTCAAATTGTGAGAACATTTTTTATTAATTTTGGTGGCATTTTTGCCCAAACCCCTTTAATTTCCAACCTTGTTTCTGATAGTCCAAATTTATTTTGACAGGCTGCAAAGAAACAACAGAAGTACAATCTGTTGCACACAAGATTTTTGCACTTGCTCTGTTGACTGAAGGCATGAAAACGAGCCAGTCGAGATGCTATACATACAGTGTGCCTGTTACGCAGTGTAGATGCATTATGGGAGTTGTAGTTTTAATACTGATTTGATTGTACAACTATTCATGAGCTTTGATTGTTTCACTCGCACAGTGTGCCCAAATATTCTGTGCATGAAATGGTCACACAGTAGAGCTCTGCATACATAAAGTGATGGGGACAAAATTGTCTATGAAAAAAACTAGTCCCGTGTCTCCTCCATCCCTACCATAAATTATGTTTATGTATGTACATAGTCCAGCACAGACACGTCCTGTATTAGCAGCTCTCAAGACTGCATAATTTAACTTAGATGGGAAGTAAAGAAGAAGAAGAAAAAAATGTGTTCTGATGGATGTGACAGGTTAAACCCTGTGCCATATTCCTGTTCAATAACTATAACTCCTCCTTCATTTTATTCATTTACAAAATGAATCACCTCTCTAATGCTCTTGACCTCATATAGTACAATGTCCCAGACACCATTTAGGCATTAAAATCCACATTAACCGTCCTCAAGAGATCTGCATTGTTCACCACATTGTGCTCTTCCCGTCTAATCAGAGATTCTGTCCTACTGCACCAGCAAGGACTTATTTGATGAGAAACAAATCCTGGTGATTAACAATGATTAACATCAGCATGAGAGGGATAAAACTGTGGGAAGTGTCCTGTCTTAAAAGTCTTTTAATCTTGGTTTCTGGTTTTACAAGATGCACTGTGTTGTCATTTACACTAAGAGACGTCCCCTCATTCCTGGGTCGAATGCTAATGAGGCTAGTTCCAGCAAACGCTACCTCAGAGAGTTTTAATGTCCCAGTGCTGTTAAATTAGCATATATACAGTACACAGAGGTGAATACAAAACAGGAGAACATTTCCAATGTTAAGCGAAAGTTTTTTGATGCAATTGAGTTGTGAAAGTTGATACAATTAGTAAATTGACATATCATGCTAGTTTTGTCTGTGTGATTCTCCTAAGGGCATCTGTATGCCAGTCACCTTGGCGTAAATGTGAGATGGATGTTGGACTGGCAAGTGGGATAATTTGTCTCGTGGAGAGAATATGCCATTTATATTGGAATTGGATATGCTGCTGATAAAATACATTGTTGTACTATCTGCTATCAATCACCTGCCAGACATGTCTAATCTTGCCACCTGAAAAGTTGGACACTGCGGCAAAATGGGCATAAAGGTGTCCAAAAAAAAAAGATTTTTTTTTTTTTTATGACCTTTATGACTTTTTGTTCTTTTTGCATTTTGTTCTTTTCTCTGCCATCATCATATTCATGACAGAAGCAAAACTTTTTCCCCCCAACCCAAAACAACAAACTGTGTCAACAAAAAGTGTCCAATAAAAAGCAATAAGGCACATTACTAGCAGCTGGCATATGTATAAAGAAGATGCTGTCAGGTGAAAAGCCAAAATTCGAACTATGAGTGCTGACAAAGGCAAATTCTCGCGCTTTTTGAAATCCTAAATAGCTGAGCATCAGTTCAGTATGGAAGTATGAGGGGATTAAAATAAATAACTCTGTCTTCTTGTTTGTGGAGCGTGGGATCGAGCTATAAAATGCCAGCTGACTGCATAATTAACCTCAGCTAAACACCCAATGCTTTTTGGAGCAAATTATTATTGCGTTTTAATAAATTATATGGATAGATTTCATGGGGGTTTATGGTTTAATTGGGACTATCAATTTTGAGCACCACCTGATCACAGGTTAGACTGTAAAGTATGCAGCTTTGGAGTACTTACTGCCTCTCTGCATCTTTGGATTTGTTTCTATCCTCCAAGTCTTAAATGGTGATATGGTAGTTTATTGACTTTTTGTTATACAGATGAACAGCATGAAAACGCTGAGTTGTTCTAACACCATTGCTCACCATTATTTATAGTGGAGCACTAACGTTTTGAGCACCAGCTTTCTCGGCCACCGTCTGCCCCACCATTCCCTAACATCCATCACTGACAGCCGCTCCCTCCCCAGGAGCAAACGAGCAGGGTCAGGGATAATTAACTGTGTCCAGAATTGTTTTTCCAGCTGAACTTTAAATACAGAAAAAAGTATTTTCATGTTCTGTTTTTAAGGATAGGCTCTTAACCCATTAGAGCCTTTTAGGATAATAATGGCTTCCGTTCAGACATTGATTGCATCAATCATAATGGCATTATCCAGAAAGGGTTAGTGAAGTGTGTTCCTGTAAGACAGTATGATCACAGTAAAGTGAGGCTGTGTACAGTATCTATAAGGTAAAAGTGATCGCTTCTCTAGTGACGGAACGGATCTGCTTGTGCGCGCAATTCTGATACGTGCAAAGACTATCCATTATGACATGTAGGCATTTTTATATTTATGTACACAAAAATAATCTTTTACATTTTAATTCTTTGATTTTTCATTTTTTTTAAATGTTTGTGTGCTGCTCCGCATCCCTGTGTGTGTAATAAGCAAAGTGTACCCGCCTATAGACGCGTATTACTAACGCGCACTTTAAATAACAAAAAATATATATATTGCGCCAGACTTTAGACCAGTTTGCCTCAAAATAGCAACACGCCAGCAATGCACCTGAACACACCTCGTTTTCAGACCAGCATGCCCATGGGCGCACAAATGGGTGCAAATGCATTTGCTTTTTAAACAACGTGGCGCAGGACTTGAAAATGACAACTGCGTCGGGCTGAAACTAGCAAAAAACACTTGCGTCACGCCTGGCACCCCATTGCGCCGGGTGTATGATAGGGCCCAAAAACAGAAATGTTGAAGAGTGTACTGGCCACACTTGCATATGAAAATAAAGCTGTAAAGTTTCTATAGTTGTCAATAAGACTAGTGTTCTACTTTTCAAATCGAAAAGTACTTGGTAATTTGTAAATGGCAGTGAATTGAAGCAACTGACGCTGGTAGATCATATGACAATGAAAACATGATAAATGTAGTACAATCAGATAACATTCATACCACTGTCAGGATGTCTACTGTGAGGAGCGAAGAACGTGGAGATGTAGGAGTAGCAGAAATAACAGTCTTTTATGAACAAACCAAAGGGTAACACAAGGCAGGCAGGAGACACACGAAGCACCAATAGACGTATAACACTGGACAAAGGAACCATATAACAGACAACACTTTAAATACTAAACTAAACAAGGGTAATAGACAAGATACACCTGAATCAAATGAACACAATCAAACAAGGGAGAAACTGGGTCACGGGGACAAAAACACACACAAGACAGTCCGGGGGCATGACAACCACACACATTTAATGGTCACAGTCAGGGTTTCAAATTAACTTTTTCACTCACCAGCCAATATGGCTCCTAAATTTTTAAGTTAATGGCCATTCGTAACTTCTTCTAGCCAAAAAAAAACAAAAAACAGAAATAAACCAGATTAACTATGTCATAGTTTCATATATAAATATATTTATAATAAAATCTGAATATCTGCAGGATTTTTAAAATCAAATTTAAGACTTTTTAAGACCTTTTAAGACCTGCACCTGAGTGTTTGCTGCGTAAAAATATGGATCGATTTTCTCAATGGTCTGCACAAAAACAGCAGAAGGGCTTATTGAAAATGCAAATTCATCCTCTGCCAGGAGGTGGCGCTTTTGGAATGGCAAAAATAAAGCGGTTTCCACAGTAATGGCTGTACAGCGCAGTACCTGACTTTGAAATGTTCAGCGCTCATATTTATTCAATGAAATCATAGCCTTTTGAAGTTCATCACATTAAGCTATATTGAAATTCTTGTCTTTCCATCCCCAAATTTAAGACCTCTTGAAATAGAAGAGAAGAAATATCATAAGTGGCGATAAACCGGATCGAGAAACCAAGCAATAAACATGCCGTTAAAGATTGCAAAATTTTGTGCAGTGCCTGGTTGTGGAAGAACACAGTCGCTGCATAACCTTCGTTTGGATTCAAATATTAGGAATGTGTGGTTGAACTTTATTTTTAATGAAGTTTCAGCTCACGTGAGTAAAACATTGAGCGTTTGTTCACTTCATTTCACCGCTGAGTCTTTTGTAAACAAGACACAGGTCGACGCTGGATTTGCAGAGAGACTATGATTAAAAAGCAATGTTGTGCCGTCTATATTGGATCGACAGGAATGGTGCAGCACACTTACGAGAGTAAAAAATATTTGTACTGTGTCACTATTGCTTTGTTTGAGATCGCTTGATATGTCCTGATTATGTGTACATGTCTAACCAAAGTGACAGAAGGCTTCAACTATGAAGGACGTAGCTTGTCAAACAAACACACAGAAAGTTAGTTTACTATGCAAAACTGCTATCCAATCATAGCAGTGGGCGTTTACTTCCAAATCTTCAATGCAGCACACCCATAAAAACTGAGCGTTTCTCGAGACGGCCTCAAAACCAGGGTAGAAAATAGCCTATTACTTATTGATTTTGATGTTTTTGAATGTAAAAACCATGCGAACGTCATAAGTGGACCTCAAATAACACTATAAAATAATAAAAAAGCCAGTTCATGTCCCCTTTAATTATGGCTGTATCTTAAATCAAAATAAATATGGTTTAATCCAATAGTCACATCATGAATGCTGCTATTACCATTAACAGAGGCCAGAGACACTGAAGACGGATGCAAAGAGGAGAAAATGCTGTTCAGGCAGAGCAAGCACTGTTCGTGATGCATAAAATATTGGAAAATAATCCTCTATATAAAATTGGTGGAGGGGTTTATATTAATGTATCTCTGAGGGGAACTGGCTGTAATCAGAAACGTTTAGATGGCTTTTTATTTATTTTTTTATTTAATTTTACCTCCAAATAATGCATATGAAAATGGTGTTTATAAGCACAATGCTGTAACCAAGGAAAAGCTATTTTGTCAACAGCCACCTGCTGTTTTTGCTTCATGCAGATGTTTTATGTAAAAATAAATAATAAATGATAAAAACAAAAATAATACAGTCAGATCTTTCTGTTTTTGCTTCAAATTTTGAAATTGAAATTAATTTAATTGAAATAAAAAACTACATGTATGCAGCATCTTTGTTTGGATCATGATTAGAATGCAGTGGTTGCCTCTAATTTTAAATTGCTACAGATTTGGCCTAGTACAGTTTGGCCTGTAATAGAGCAAATAAACGTCTTATTCATGTACACATATTTTCATTCTTTCTTGTCTCTTACTTAAGAAATAAAACTTAAAAAAATAGAAATCACCCCATTTGCTTGTAAAAAAAAATATTTAATTAATTAGTAATCCAAATCGACCATGAAAAATCAAGATAGATGCATCCATAGATTTAAGAATGTTTGAAATTAAGTTTTACGCCACTACTTTTCTGTGTGAATGATCAGTGGTGGAATTGGCTGTGATGCAAGGGGCACCAGCTAAAATCTTGCCTAGGGCACCAAAGTGGTGAGGTCCGGCCCGGAAAAAAGCCCACAACATATAAAAATAAGTCAATATTTCTCTCTTTGTGGTGGTTCTATGAGAAGCTCAATGACCAGCCATCAGGTCCTGCAGGGAAAGTAGACCTTTAAAAGTGAGTGAAGGTAGAATGGGTGCAGATCCAGTGACTGGTGTTCATCAGTGTAACATCAGTACCTAGTTGAATAGTCCATTACACAGTCCAGGTGCATATGCTTAGGGGGTTGTGAGTCCTTGCATACAGTATGTTACAAATCAGTTTACCTGATAACTGTGCCAAAGTAGTTAATATACAACATGACTCGATTTGCCTTGCACGCTTATGTGAGCCAGATGAGAAGATTGGAGCTTTTATTGTCATGCCATAACTTCAGAAAATAAATAAATAAATAAATAAATAAGTGGTTGCTCAAAGAATTTGGTTAAAAACCAGAAAACAGTATGGCCAATACTTTTGACAAAAAACAACTACAGTGTGTGGTTATGTTAGTGTATTTATTTATATGTGTGCTTTAGGGCTGTTTAGTGGCCTAGAGTAGCTCATGTAATATGGTTGTGTATGATTTAGGAATAGGAAAAGCCCTGTACACTGGATGCATTTAAGCCAGTTCACAATTTTTTTTCAGCATATTTAAATATAACCGTGAGCTTGTAAGTTGCTTGGTACTCAAACCTGGCTTAAAATTTATCTCATACGATATGAGTCCCAATCATACGAGCATCAAAGATTTACATGCAATTTCTCACAAAAATCTCCTAAAATTCTCCTAAAATTGCACTGTGTTCTGTGTGCCCACCCTTAAAGGGTGTGTTATCACTAAAATTAAAACCTTAGTGGTAATACTTCAAGGGATAGTTCACCCACAAACGAACATTCTTTCATCCTTTTTAAACATAGAAGAAAGTCATACAGGTTTGGAACAACATGAGAATAAGTAAACGATGAGAGAAGTTTCATTTTTGAATGAAATATCCAAGTTATACCTTTAGGATAAGGGGTTTGTTGCAGCTGGCTGCAGGTACTTGAACTTGATGTATGCAACATTTGGCAGACAGTGCTGCGAGAGAAAGAGAGGTATAACGTGCACTCATATCAAGAAGAGGAAAGAACCAAGCAGCAAACCCTGAGGTACACCAGTACACCAGTTAGCTGATGTGTCTCCAAGATAACTAGAAGGGTCTGCCTGTAGGTTAAGACTCAAACCAGGGGAGTTTAGTTTGCAGTGTCGAGGGGGTGGATAGGAGGATCTGGTGATTTACTGTGTCAAAGAAATCAGACATGTCCAGCAGAGTGAGGATGGATGATCTGGAGGCAGTTCTCGCAAGCCACAGGCTTCAGTGATGCAAAGGCAGACTTTGTTGTTGCAGACTTGGTTGGAAAAATGTGCAAGTGTTTTCATTATGAACAGGAGGAGAGAGACCTATCTCTAATTTTCTGTTTGTTTATTGTATAGTTTCACTTTTATAATAGAAGTGCAACCAAAGCCAGCTTTAATGTGATAAAAGAAACTGCCAGACTTGATAGATGTGCTGATGAGGAGTGTAGAAAATAAGTATGGAGAAGAAGTGGCTTGTAGAATTCAGGAGGGAATGGGGTCAAGTGGGCAACAATGGCTGGAGAGAAGATGTTTTGCAGTGTTTAGAGGAGAGAAAAACAGAGCATGGATTTTTTTATGTAAGCGATGGGTCTTTGTGAGTCTGTGGTGATGAGAATTGAATATGGTGGAAAACAAGATGAATAGCAAGAGTATAATTGGACGGGTATTGTCTGTTGCTCAATCTCTCACAATAATTTTTTATGTAAATACTTTGTAATCTCCTTTATGCTCAGTATCATTGACATGATGCTTATTTTTATATCCCAGTGGTTCAGTGTTGAAGTGGTCTTGGAGCACAATATTAAGTCAGAAAGGGCATTGAGGTCAGAGGTCCCAGTGGCTATAATAGAGAATGTGTCTGTGTGGTGTGAAGCTTATCTAGTTAGCTGCCCATTCTTATCGGTCTGCACTGGCCTGAAGGTCTTTCTCTTCCTATTTCTTTCCTTGACCTCATTATACATCCCCTCTCTTCTATTTTCCACCATATTCTTCCAGAAAATTGTGGCTGCCAACAGATCATCTATCTCTGTCTGCTGCCTCAACTTTGTTTCTCCCTGTCTTTCGGAAATGCTCTCGCTCATTCAGTGTCTCATGCACACACAAAAACACATCTTCTCATAAGCACTCAAATTTTGGGGTTTATATCTCTTTAATTTATTGGGTAATAAATCCTCTTGCTACAGAAAAAGCATAAACCTGTGAATATTCACATCCACAGAATGTGAACAAAAAGTATGTTTGACCGTTCACCTATACAGCTGTGAGTCATGAGTGCTCTATACATAGCGCAGAAGCAAATATATATGCCTATATTTTTGAAAGCAGCTGTCTGTCAGTCATATAGCTTGAGCACCAAATTGAGTTGACATAACAATTACAAAAGGTCAAAACAGTTACTGATGCTCAAGAAGGCAACACGATGCATTAAGAGCCAGGGGGTGTAAACTTTTTAAATTGGATGATCAGGGTAAATTGTCCTTTTTTTGTCTTCTGGGAAACATGTATGTATTTATGTAGCTTCTGAAGTGCAGTACTAAATGAAAAAAAATAACATCATCCTGTTCAAAAGTTTACACCCCCTGGCTCGTACTGCATCGTGTTGCCTTCTTGAGCATCAGTGAATGTTTGAAACTTTTGTAATTGTTATGTATGAGTCCCTCAATTGTCCTCAGAGTGAAAAGATGGATCTCAAAATCATACAGTCACTGCTGGAAAGACTGCTCAGGACCAACAAGGGACTCATGAACAACTATAACAAAACATAAAAACAGTCATGGATCATCCAGGAAATGACACACAGTGTTAATATTATAAACTTTTGAACGGGGTCGTTTTTATAAATTCTGTCTTGTATTTTGTCTTGTGGAGTATATATAAACATCTGTTATGTGAAATAGCTTATTCAAGACAGTACTAAATAAAAAATAACATGCCATTTTCATGATCCCTCTTATTTTGTGAAAATTATTAACATTTTGCATATTCTGTGTGTAAACTTATGAGCACAACTACGAGGGGCCATACAAGCCATAATTCATTCTGGCACTTTCACACACTTATATTCTCCTTTCACATACATATAGTTCTACTCTCACACACTTACATTCTCCTTTCACATACATATATTTCTACTCTCACACACTTGCATTTTTGCATACATATATTTCGACTCTCACACACTTACATTCTCCTTTCACATACATATAGTTCTATTCTCACACACATACATTATTATTTTGCATACATATATTTTTACTCTCACACATATACATTCTTGTTTCACATACATATGCTTCTGCTTACATATATATACACTTTTACTTTTCAACACATTCATGTATTCTGACTTTCACACACATATGTATTCTTTATTCTTACATACCTAAATTGTAACTCATATACATATATTGTCACTTTCACATACATATATATATATATATATATATATATATATGCTTCACACTCATATGCATGCATGTCTGATAATTTATTTTATCCATTACTTCCTCTCTAAGCAGGAACTCACTCTCAAACCACAAAATACATATGCAAGACTTGCTTAGCTCATCCTAACACAACTCTACAATTATGCTATTCAAAGTCATCCTCTTTTATTTTAAGTACATATTTTAAGTTTTTAATTTTAAAATATCATTATGTAACCTACGTGTTCTACAGATCTGTGTACAAGTGTTACAATACTGATTTTGATAGTATTGACAGGGCTCAACGCTAAGAAAATTTTCTAATGGCCCGGTTTGGCCAGTGGTTTAAATTTTTTACTTGCCCTGGCAAAATTTTCTTGCCACAATCAATCAATAAATAAGACTTATTGTTTTCATTGTTGACTGTAACATTGTATTGTATTAAATGATAACCATTTTGCACAAATATGTACAATAGTTACATTTACATTTAGACATTTAGCAGACGCTTTTATCCAAAGCGACTTACAAATGAGGACAATGGAAGCAATCAAAATCAACAAAAGAGCAATGATATGCAAGTGCTATAACAAGTCTCAGTTAGCTTAATGCAGTACACATAGCTGTCAGGGATTCTGCACCATCACAATCACTGTCATCACCACAGTCACCAGCCCTGACGCACACCAGATCCCAGTCACCTGATTATTGATCACCCGCACCTGCACTCTGTAATCAAGGCCTCTTCATAAACGCTCCGCACTCAGTCTCTCATCATCCGGTCTACAGTTCACTTACTCGACTCTCTCATGCTACTAACCTGTCTGTACTTGCCCTCAGATTCTCCAGCGCTCCTCCGATCCTGTTCTCCCCAACTCCTGCACGAATCCTGATTAACCTGCATAAGACAACACCAGTCACTTCAGATAAGAACCCAAGAACTGTTCAACGTGTTGCTACTCACTGTATCACCATTCCAGCCACCACATTCTGCAACTCGTTCAATAAACATACCTGTTATTGCACCAATCCCTCGTCTCCGGCCTGTGTTGTGACCGTAGAACGTTTTTTTTTTTTTTTTTTTAAATCATATAATAAATAAAAAGAAAATGAATAGAATAGAAAAAATAACAGAGCCAGCTAGTGTTAGAGGCCTTTTTTGCTTTTGTTAATTCTATAAAAAATAAAAAGAAAACAAATAGATAGAATACAAAAAGATTAGAGAAGCAAGTGTTAGTTTTTATTTTAGTTTTTTTTTTTTTTTAAGAAAACGAGCAGTTAGTAAATAGAGTGCAAGTCTAAAAGGGGCAAGTGTGTTTTTTTTATTTTTTTTATAAAGAATAGAATTAGAATAGAGAGAGTTAGAGGGTCAAATAAGGATGGACGAGGTGTGTTTTTAGCCGATTCTTGAAGATGGTTAAGGACTCCGCTGCTCTGACTGAGTTGGGCAGGTCATTCCAACAGAAGGGAACAGTTAATTTAAAAGTCCGTGAAAGTGATTTTGTGCCTCTTTGGGATGGCACAATAAAGCGACGTTCACTTGAAGAACGCAAGCTTCTCGAGGCACATAATTCTGAAGTAATGAATTTAGGTAAAGGGGTGCAGAGCCAGTGGTGGTTTTGTAGGCAAACATTAATGCCTTGAGAATTTTATGCGAGCAGCTACTGGTAGCCAGTGCAAATTGATAAACAGAGGTGTGACGTGCATTCTTTTCGGCTCGTTCAAATTTAATCTTGCTGCCGCGTTCTGGATTAATTGTAAAGGTTTGATAGAACTGGCTGGAAGACCTGCCAAGAGAGCATTGCAATAGTCCAGCCTGGACAGAACAAGAGCTTGAACAAGGAGTTGTGAAGCATGTTCCAGACTCAAACCACTGGAGTGCGGTTCCTGAGATGCCCTTTGCCAATAGGGTTGACAGGAGGATCTGGTGGTTAACCGTGTCAAAAGCAGCGGACAGATCCAGCAAGGTAAGTATTGAAGATTTGGAATCCGCTCTTGCTAGTCGTAGGGCTTCAACAACTGAGAGCAAGGCAGTCTCGGTTGAATGTCCACTTCCAAACGAGATGGGTTAAGGGTGGGTTTCTAAAGTATAATGGGGTTCTACGAGCCTGCCTAAATGCTGAGGGAAAAACACCAGTGTGAAGGGATGTGTTAATGATGTGAGTGAGTGCAGGTACAACTGCAGGAGAAATGGCTTGAAGGAGATGAGATGGAATAGGATCAAGCCGACAAGTAGTTGGATGATTAGAAAGGATGAGTTTGGATACTTCTGCCTCAGAGAGTGAAGAGAAGGACGTGAACGAGTGTATGTTTGCTGGTAAGATGTGCTTGACAGATTGTGGTGTGGAAAATTGTGCACTGATGGTTTTAATTTTATTAATGAAGAATGTGGCAAAGTCGTCAGCTGTTAGAGTTGATAAAGGAGGGGGAGGAGGAGGACAAAGGAGGGAGGAAAATGTTTTAAAAACATTTTTAAAATGAGCTTTATATATAGAGCTAGACAAATTGATAATTTTGTTATGATAGTATGTCCTTTTAGCAGTGGAGACATTAGCAGAGAAGGAAGTGAGGAGTGACTGATACTGTTACGGGGCTGACAAGACGTGAGACCTGCAGATCCATGTGCAAGCTTTTATTGAAAGCAGAAGAGAGCAGAAACCCAGGCAGGGTCGAACAATGGCAAACAGGTATATGGCGGGCAAGACACAAGAATAATCCTAGGGCTAGCGTGGGTCTTCGATCGGCGAACAGTATCCAGAGGGCTTGACAAGAGGGGTAATCCGTAAACGTGAGCAAAAGTCCAGGCGAGGAGCAAACACAGTCCGAAAACAGCAAGCAAAGGGTTAATCCAAGATACGTGGCAAGAATCAGGATCCAGGAAAACGGGCAAGGCAAGACGATGACTAGACTATGCAAACTAGAGCAGGCTCCGTAACGTAGCTATCACAGTGATAAACGCTAAACAATACTCGGCAGTTGAAAGGAGTGAGATTGAGTGTTAAATAGTGAGTGAGTGATATGAAACAGCTGTGTGCAATCAGTGCTGTGTGCAATCAGTGCAATGAATGATGGGATATGTAGTCCGGGGTGCTATGCAACAGTGTGTAGTGCGAGAGTCAATGAAATGGAAAGGGTGACCTCTGATGGCTAGCAGACGGAAGTTCATGGACCGGATACGTAACAGATACACATTAAGGTCAGTAGTATTTTTTGGTTTGCGCCACACCCTTTCAACAGCCCTGAGCTTAGAACGATGCTCGTGGAGAACATCAGACAGCCAAGGGGCATTATTATTAGTGTTTTATTACCTTAATTATATGTATGTCTGCACTATGTCTGTAGGCTACTTTCTGTACTGGAAGCTCCTGACACCAAGACGAATTCCTTGTCTGTGTAACACACTTGGCAATAAAGCTCTTTCTGATTCTGATGAAAATGCAAATTCAGTATCTGAGAGCAGGTGGCACTTATAGAACAGTAGCAATATAGCGTTTCCTGGGTTACTGCTGTACGCAAAGCTGTGCTTATTAACACTCCTTTAATATGAATTGTACGAAGGTAAGAGGAAAAGAAAATGCCATCTAAACTTTTCTGAAGACAGTCAGTTCTCCTCAGAAATACATTCATATTAACCCCCACCCTAATTTAATAATTATGGTTTTCTTCCAGTATTTCGAGCATCGCAAACAATGAATTTGTTCTGTCTGGTACAGTATTTTCTCTGCTTGCATGACTATTCTCTCCTCTTCGTGTCCGTCTTCAGTGCATCTGTCTTACAGATAATATATCATGATGATCACTACCTTTGTGTTACTGAATTGTATCCTGTCAGGAATAACCTGCCCACACTATTTATGGGCCGTTTTTGATTACTGTCAGTTTAAATGCCGGCGTTGCCAGATATTGCTACGAAAAACAAATAAAATAATCTAAAAATTAATAAAACGCAATGAGTCCAAATCTTGAGTTATGGAAATAATATAAAGATATCGCTGTCCCTAACTTGCAACCTCCCACTTTATTCACTTCCTAAATTAAGTGAAAAAAAAAATCCATAGACGCTTATAATAAGTGTATCTGGCAACACGACTGAGGCTGAGCCCGCGCCCTCAATCACAACTCGATTGGAACGAGGCCATGTAACCTTTTCACGATGATAATATTTGTTTTAATAAAATACCCAAATAGCTTGCTGAAATACTTCTGCGGCCGCCTCAACTACCTCAGCCATGCTAATCAGGAACTGTCCTGAACGTAATACTGATCATGCCTCACGTGCCTTCCATTTCCATCATACTCATTCCGTTTCCACTATACTCTCTCACACACATATACATTCTTCTCTTACATATACATATTTTCTTTAGACATACATGCATTTTCTTCTTACATACATTTATTTTGTTATATTATTGAATGTATACTTTGAATACATTTGCATAAGAGCAAAATGTATAAATGTGTGCATAAAATATATGAATATAAGAGGAAAATGTATGAATGTGTGCATAAAATATATGAATATAAGAGGAAATTATATGAATGTGTGCATTAAAATATGTGACTATGAGAGTAAAAATGTATGATTGTGTGCGTTAAAATATGCGACTTTGAGAGCAAAAATGTATGAATGTGTGAGATAAAATATGTGACTATGAGAGCAAAAATATATGTATGTGAAAGGAGAATGTAAGTGTGTGAAAGTAGAAATATATGTATGTGAAAAGAGAATATAAGTGTGTGAGAGAGTCAGAATGAATTATGGCTTGTACACCCCTTCTTAATATTCAGTAGCTTCACTGCTGAAAGTCACATTATACACTTTTTCACACCACTGTATACAGTATATTGTCTTTATTATAATCATATTTGCTTGGTACTGAATAATTTTTCCATTCATCTTTTCGCTCAAATAATTATTGAAGTTCTACTTGACATCCCTATTTTTAGTATAACAGTTTGGGTGAAAATCTGAATTGAATAATGAGCATGAATTTGATGATTTGTCCTTCTTTTTTTGTTTAATGACAATGTAACTTCTGAGAATGTTGAGAATGTAAGAATCCATTTTCAGAAATATATTAGAATATGAAAATCATAGAAGTTCAAACATATCACAATCATGGTTACAGTTGAAAAGATGAATCCAGACAAATTAATCCAGCCAATAACTGAGAGAGTAAATCAAAGAAGGAACATGTAGTAGGACAGCAAGTTAACTTACAGTACTCTGCAACTACAGAATGAACTGTTTAACTACTTTTACACAATAGACAGGAAGTAAAATATCTGGTTTAATATCCGGTTGATGTTGCCCTCTGGTGACTGGGAGTGGTATTTTGTAAAATCCTAAAACATACTGTATAACACTGGTCTCCAGAAAAATAAAAAAGCCCCAGATTTTCAGTAGGGTCACAGACTTTTGAATCATAGTGCAGGTTCTGGCCAATGATTTACAGCACAGATCATAGAGCAGGATTTGCATACAGTAAAAAAGGAAAGGAAATGAAAGGAAAAACATTTTTTGTTGTGTCTGACTCTCTAGCAAAGTAGTTGCCAGTGTAGTACCAAGAGATATCATGAAAGGGTTCAACATCAACCACTGTGGCACTCCTAGAGGCACTGCTCCCAAGATGGAGAGTCAAACAGACACGGAAGGAACCTGCTGTCACCTCACATCACATGCCTGCTCAAGGTCACTTTACATGCGGACTGTGTTCGGTGTAAATCAGCTATCCTCTATTCATGCCTGCCACTTCATCAGGATTTGTATATTCCCAGTGATAAACATGTCACTCATAATGGAAAGTGATGCCCTTTACTGGCTGAATTGAGCGTATTCTGTATACGGCATGCACTTTTTTGGGATGTATTTCTTTATTTATGTCTCAGAGCTGAGCATCAAGGGAGATGATATGACAAGGGGACAGCAGGTGAATGGTGACGTGATGGTGACTTGCACAAAAAAGGAGGAAGTCAAAAAAAAAAAAAAAAACAGGACACGTATGCAAACACAAAGTACAGAGGAAAAGGATGTTAAGGTTGTGTAGCAAAAATATGCAAAAATCCTTGCTGCACACAGTGTATATTCGAACATGCAATCAGGATGTTTCCATATACTTTGTGTATAAATGGACTGTATTCATTGTATGCATCATGTCAATATAACATGAACATTGCTCCATGTCTTCATAACAAAAGGCTAAATTAAATTTTAAAACTACAAGATTTATTGTAAGATTTATACATTATAAGAAATGCTTTTCCCATCCCACAGTAGATTTAGTGTCTAATTTCAAAGCAAATTGTAGGAACTTTTAAAAGAGCTGCCATAAAGCAAAACATAATCATTGACGCAACCTAGTTAAACTCCCTCACTTTCTAAAATGTCCAGTGAAAAAAACACCAGTGTTGTACATATGGCATAAATCCATGGTGACATAGAGAGCAAAATGGCACACTTGGCAACGGAATATGTTGCCCATTGCATCCAAGTCATCTGTGTCACTGCTGAAACATTGATGTAGAATGCATAGCTGCTGTCAGCAAAATTTGGATGCTAGGAGAGTTGGACAGGAAAAGCAAGTGAAAGCAGTGAATGTCATGGGCAGGCATTGTAAAGCAGGCTGGACTTATTGAAGCTGGCATGTGTTCCTGCAGAGAAGAAAACATAAAGAGCTCCTCATGTTATTCATGTTCCACATGTACTGAGATCTGTTCACATAAATTTTAATGTCCTTGTGGAACAGCCTGCAGCCTTGCACTTGTAGGCAGGTTCAGGAGATAAAGGAAAGTAATAAAAATAAGTTGATTTATATTTGTCACTAGGCTCTGAAGTGATGGTGCTAGTCAGTGATTAGATTAACCATAAGCAGGTTACTGTAAGTAGACCTAAACTTGAATTCCATAGAAAGATTTCCACATAATTCAAATATCTGCCATTAACAAATGTCCCATTCCTCAACCCATGCATGTAATTTATTAAAAAAAAAAATCTAATATAGTAATACTTACAATGACCCTTAGGATTTAGCTTTTTGTTCTGTTTAACAAATTTGTTTTAGCATATTTAGGTTCAATTTATGTGCACAAGTTATTTTTCCTAAATACTTAATTAATATTAATGTTTTTATTAGTGTTTTCAGTCATTTAAAATATTTTAAACTTGATTAAACACATACTTGTATCATAGTTTGCACAGTTTTAAGAAAATTAAATACCAGGCCTTTGACATTTTATGTGTACTACAGTGATTATAGGTTAAGCAGTAGGTGTGGGATGACACTCATAGTGTAGACAGCTGTAGAAGTGCTCTTTGCACATCACATACACAATCACACATGTAATCATGCAAGTCTAAAGATGCAGTGCTCCGCTAACTTCTAATTAACCTTTCTTTTTTTTTAGAGTAACGTGCAATCACACACACACACACCCACACACACACACAAAGGGTTTTGCAAAAAAAGTAGTTAAAAAGAGACATAAAAAATAATAATTAAGAAATGAAAGTGTATATTTAGCTACATGCTGTTATACATAATTATAAGATTTAAATCGAATGAACCTTAAGTACTCTTAACTCTGTAACAGTTTGGTTCATTTCAAGTCAGACATGACCAAGTCAGTGTTTACAGTGTACTCCACTAATATTGGCCCCCTTGGCAAATATGAGCAAAGGTGGCTGTGAAAATAAATCTGCATCATTTGTCCTTTTGATATTTCATTCAAAAAATTCACAAAATTCTAAACTTTCATTGAAGTAAAACAATGGAATGTGGGGGGGAAAATCACATTATGAAATAAATGTTTTTCTCTAGTTCACATTGGCCGGAAATATTGGCAACCAATTACCAGGATAACAGCTTTGAGTTTTCTCATATAATGCCTGATGAGTTTGGAGAACACCTGACAAGAGATCAGAGAACATTCCTTCATCCTGAATCTCTCCAGATCCTTCAGATTCCCAGCTCCATGTTGGTGATTCTTCTCTTCAGTTCACCCCACTAATTTTCTATAGGGTTCAGGTCAGGGAACTGGGACAACCACAGAAGCTTCATTTTGTGCTCAGTGACACATTTTTGTGTTGATTTTGATGTTTGTTTTGGATCATTGTCCTGATGGAAGATCCGACCATGACCCATTATAAGATTTCTAACAGAGGCAGTCAGGTTTCGATTTTTTATCTGTTGGTATTTGATAGAATCCATGATGCCAATATCTGAACAAGAAAAAAAATCCAGCAGAAAAATAGGCCCACAACATTAAAGACCCAGCAGGATAACAAGATGTCCAGGACCTCCGGCAGAAAAATAGGCCCAAAACATAAAAAATCCAGGAGTATATATTAAATTAATGAAAACCTACTTAGTGATCTGATAGAATGTATACAACTTATCTGTCTAGTTGCACGTGTAAAAGTCTTTATTGAAATTTTTTTCACTCATTTGAAAATGTGTTATTTGTGGACCTTGCATCTATATTAAATATTTAAATTGTAAAGAAATAGATTATCCTATCATGTTCACCCCACTACACATATCTTCACAATGAAAATCCATCCTTAAAATTAGTTGTTTAAATAAATAGTGAAGTAAACATTAGTTACATTAAACACACACACACACACATATCAGACACACCATTTTTCATTTGATTTAACAAATCAATTATTCA
>NW_015538016.1:0-816 GCF_001515605.1 Sinocyclocheilus anshuiensis
ACTGTGGCAACAGAGATGGAAACATCATTCATGTATTTAAAAATTGTATTTCCAGCTTTGTTGCCACAGTTTTGGAAGTGTCTAAAATGATTGTACGCATATGTACAAGTCATTGGTGTTTGGCGATGAGTTTTTTTCTTTAGTTTTGAGTTTTCCCAATGCTTTGGGCAATATAGTGTGTTTGGTGCGGTAGGAGGCCCAACCTCATATTCTTTCAAAGGGCCCAAAATTGCTAGCGGGGCCCCTGATACAAGCTCACCGCTCCGCTGAGAACTCCTTACCAGTGTCGTGCCGAAAACTGATCGTCTGCAGAAAACTGACTGCTTTCTGTAGTCACTTTTTGGCAAGTGTAAAACTGCATTTTATGGGTTTTATTTGCCGTCTTTTAAAGGTAATTTAAACGGGTAAAAAGGACTGCATGAGCTAAATGACTTGATTGCATTCGAGGGATATATTTGACAGCTCATGCAGTTCTTTTTTACCCGTTTAAATACCTTTAAAAGATGGCAAATAAAACCCATAAAATGCAGTTTTACACTTGCCAAAAAGTGACTACAGAAGGCAATCAGTTTTCTGCAGACGATCAGTTAACAAAATTTAAGACTTATTTTTTTTTAGACCCGCGGAAACCCTTCTAAAAGACAGTTGTGTATTTGTTTCGCGCTTTCTACTTCACTAGCGAGTTCACACTTCCCTTTGATTCGCATACATATGAAAAAATGATCACATTCTTGAACTGCTAGCCTAGTTCAGAAGAACACACCACTCGCCCTTTCAGTGAGAAGATGTGTGGCTCTTAAAAGAGCCTTTGTGTGT
>NW_015538017.1:0-111 GCF_001515605.1 Sinocyclocheilus anshuiensis
CTGGACATACTGTTTTTCCACGCAATTTTAAAAACTTCCAAGTTATTTTTTTTCCATTTGTGCTCAAGACTACGAGTTTCTTTCTTGAGAGAATGGGTATTACTGTTGTAC
>NW_015538017.1:280-3172 GCF_001515605.1 Sinocyclocheilus anshuiensis
CATTTGGTTTTAGCCAGGTTTCAGTCAAGCAGAGTACATCAAAACTATTATCTGTGATCATTTCATTTACAATAACCGCTTTTGGTGCGAGTGATCTAATGTTTAGGAGCCCAACCTTTAAAAATTGCTTTTGTTCATTTATTGTACATTTTTCTGGTTTAATAACTATCATATTTTTTCTAGATCCTCTATTCAATTTATATTTTGACCTCAATATTCGGGGAACAGACACAGTCTTTATAGATTGGACAGCGCAAGTACTTCTATCATTTAAGCGGGTAGAACAAAAGCCATCATAGCAGTTATTTGAAAATTGGCTTACTAGTCATATGGAGCGTAACGTCCTGGAGATGTTGTCCGACAGGAGTTCTGCTCCGACTCTGCTTCTAGATCCTGCATTAAATTTATATTTTGACCTCACTATTCCAGTAGCCCCTCACTGCTGAACAAAGATCCAGGGAGCGGGGTTGGATCCACATCTAGAGGGTGGAGATGGTAGGTTTAGGGGTGGAGATTGGTAGGTTTAGGGGTGGAGATGGGTGGGTTTAGGGATCAGGGGGTGGAGATGGGTAGGTTTAGGTATATGTAAGGTGGGAGAAGTTGGATCTGGATCCAACCTCGCCCCCTGGATCTTGTGTTCTGTAGTTAGGACCATCTCTACTATTCGGGGAACAGACACAGTCTTTATAGATTGGACAGCGCAAGTACTTCTATCATTTTGGCGGGTAGAACAAAATCCATCATACAGTTATTTGAGATTTGACTTACTAGTCATATGGAGCACACCGTCCTGGAGTTGTTGTCCGACAGGAGTTCGCTCCGTCTCGTGGAGGGGAGCAAAGTGGTTCTGGGTGGAGATCTCGAAGACCAGAGGTGGCAGAGTGGGAGAGGTCGTCGCCCGGAGTCTGGCTCGTGTCTTCCGCTGCGGGTGCACCCAGGGTCCGTGATGTCCCGGCGCCGGAGTGAAGGACATCTGGGAAGATCGTGTCCTGGGTGCACCGGGCCTGTGCAGAGAAACACACGGAGTAGAGGTGGTAGGACTGTTAGCAGCGTGCTGTATACTTACCCCGGACTTGTGAGCATCAGCCCGAGATGTTTCCAGCGCGGCTCTCCGCTCTATCAGCTGGGCCTGCCTCTCCACCAGGTCACGGATCTGCTTCTCCACGGCCTCCAGCTCGACCTGCACCGAATGCAGCTGCCACTCTGAATATCTACTATCCAAATGACATGTGCCATAACAACACATTTTTACCATAGTAAAGGTTATATTTAAAGGACAAAATGGTGGATAGAAACAAGCCTTCTGAGTGCAGTGTTTTTATTGACTATTTGGGCTTTTATTAATTTATCTTTCGTGAGGTCAATTGGGACTATCCATACAATTTTATAATAATTAATAATTATTATTATTTATGCATTTAGCAGACACTTTTATGCAAAGCAACTTATAGTGCATTCAGGCTATACATTTTTTACCAGTATGTGTGTTCCCAGGGAATTGAACCCACAACCTTTTGCACTGCTAATGCAACGCTCTACCACTGAGCCACAGGAACATTATTTTATCACAGGCTCCTTATAGGCCTGGTTGTAGGTTTGTCTGTTTGGCCTCAAAACCATCCTATAAAACTGTTGAAAAGCAGAAGTCTTCAAATCAGCAGTTTACAAGGTTAGAAGAACTGGTGTTGCTGCATGTACAATATACAATAGATTGGGCTGGTTGTCACAAGATTTGAGTTAAAAATCTGATTGGTGCTTTTTTTTTCTTATAGCAGTTGTTTTATATGTTATTTTTTAATAAAAAATATATATTTTTAATTTGATATTTAAAAATAAATAATATAATAATAATAATAATAATAATGAGTGAATCATTCTGAATTTTATCCTTCAAACCAGAATTCTGTTATGTCCAATTTTTTTTAATTTTTCTGTTGGATAAACAAGTGACCATAATAACATCACACTGGCATACAAGGACAGATATGTATCTGTGTACAATATATATCTATATATAAATTGACTTAAACCTTGAAATAAACCTACGCTGAGAAATATTGAATAAATGACAATGAGTGACAATTAGCCCGTTCTCCTCTATTGCTCTATTTTCAATTAATAATGCAAGCACAATGACATCATATTTAGAGGTGGAAAGTAACTAATTACAAATACTTTCGTTACAGTACTTGAGTACATTTTTACATTTTTTTCTACTTTCTTGAGTTTTAGTTGAAAAACTAAAGTATTCAACTTCGCTACATTTATTTTTCACCAAAAGTACAAACTAAAAGAAAAAACAAAATAGATAAAGGAGGCGCCGATGGAGAAACAGATCGAGCTGGCGTTTGACGGGCACTTTTCAAACTTCTGGGGTGGAGCCCTGCGCTTCAGCCAATAACAGACAGGTCTGACTCGGGTAAAAAAAAAACAATCAAAACTTCCAGTTCAGCTGTGGGGCGGGCCGTTCAAACCACGCTTTGCTTTGACTGTCAATCGCCGGCATTGTCGTTTTGAATTAGTGATGGGAAGTTCGGTTCTTTTCCGCGAACCGGTTCTTTCGGACAGTTCGTTTCAATGAACCGGTTTAAAAAACCGGTTCATCGGTTATTTTACGCCCTAATGTAATGACGTCATTCGCGATGACGTAATGATATCAAGTCTATCGTCCCAGGCCTTGATGAAAATACACATTCAAATATATAAAATCAGTAATCATAACTTCAGTCAGTTAAAACATCATAATCATGATCTGAAAAGTTTACAATTAAGTTTTGCAGCTAAGCACCCAAATACAGCAACAGTCAGTGATGTGCATACGAGGATTTAAGTCTTGAAGATATAAAGTAAATAAATTAGTTGTCATCAGCGCAGAAACCATAATCCACTTAA
>NW_015538017.1:3283-5404 GCF_001515605.1 Sinocyclocheilus anshuiensis
ATTTTTATTTTTTTACCTTATTGGAATCGAAATTAGGAATTGACAAGAATCGGAATCATAAAAATTAAAATGATGCCCAACCTTACCCATACCCCACATTATTTTTTACTGGCACATTTCAATTCACATGGTTTTAAACCCTTTCTTTTCTTTTAAACCCTCACTTACCCTTCTTTGCTTTTGCCCTTCTTAAAAACAACCACATAATCTTATATGTGAATGTACTTTTCAAAATTAGTTTTAAAACAGTTGGTCCTGGCAACAGGGATAAGTAGTATGTTTGCTTAACATAGTGTCAAACATGACAATTTATGAGACTAATATCATGTTTTGCTCCAAAATCTCTATATAACATCAGTTGTGCTTGAAACAGTTAGCTCCTGTGGTTCCATGTTGCTTCGTATCACAGTGAGACAGAAAATATTTTTTTAATAAAATTCTATACTGTGATACAAGCTATGTCAATTAGAGTTGCATTGCAATTGTGTTTATTGTCTTCCACATTTCATCAGTCAAAGCGTCTCTATCTGCATGTTATTCAGCTGTAGTGATATCTGATGCATTTGTACGTATAAGGGTATCCTGGGTCTCACTTGTGAAACAGACATTAAAGTACATGAGTGTTAGGGTTAGGGTTAACCCTGCTCCATAATGCTCACATCGTCTCATTTTGGGTAAAAATAGAAAAATAATACTAAAGTACTTTGTAACGCTGTAACTTGAGTAGTTTTTCAGCAAACTACTTTTTTACTCTTACTCGAGTCATATTATTTTTCAGTACTTTTACATAAACTCAAGTAAATTATTCCTTAAGTAGCAATACTTTTACTTAAGTACAATTTCTTAGTACTCTTTCCACCACTAGTCATATTTTTCCTCCATTATTTTAGCTATTTTAGCTCAGTTAGCGTACAGCCCTAGAAACTATAAACAGATCATACCCCTGCAATACATCTGGACAGTCTGGACAGAAGAGTCAGTCCAGCCCACTGCAGAGGGCACCATAATCACACATCTGCGTGGAGGAGACTCTCTTCTGGAGATCCATCTCACAGGAGCCACATTTACACCGCTGGGACTGAGACTCATGGGACAAGGCACAGGAGATCACCAAGGGGTTGCAACGTTTTGCACCTATGACTTCCTTGACTTTGAAACCCTCTCTACTACATTAATGTCAGGTGGACAGCCAATTTATGGCTTCACGTCACATTATGCCCTCTCTCACATTCGACCTGGAGAAGTTCAGGGTTCAGGGTGGGTCCATCACTGTTGAACTGCACCAGATGCTTGGACGGGTACAATTTATGACCCATGGTGGGAGAGCAAGGATTTCTCTGATGGGAGCTCTACAGCGCAGAGGTGAACAAATGAAAAACAGATCCAACATCACAGGTAATATAAAATAAGGTCACATGAGCTTTGCAATAAAATAGCTTTATATGCGTATATAGGTGTATTCAATTTGGCATTCTTTTCAGTTTTGCAGCTCTTTATTGCAACAGTATTTACCCAGGCATTTTTATGTTCATTTTGTCCTTTATTCTGTAGGAGCTGAAGGGGAAGTTATAGGAATCCTTGAGTTTTGGGTGTGTTTACACCCTCAGGTGGAACTCACAGAACCTCAGATGGAAAAAGCCACAAGTAGAACAGTTGTAAGACATACCAGAGGTTCAGAATGGGCTCATGGGGAACCAGAGATAAATGCCACAACATACCACATAGTGGGGACAGGACTTTTTAGGAATGCCTTGAGAGCATAGTTCACCCTAAAATGAATATTCTGTTGTTTACTCACACTTACTTGGTTTCAAAATGAAGTACACTTTATAATACTTTTAAGAGTACTTATTAAGAATGTTTTGGGGCACTTAACTGCATGTTAATTGCAATTAAATGAAAATGTATTATAGTTTAAATTTATATTAAATGCAGTTAGCTGATTTTTTTTTTTTTTTGACCCACTTAAGTAGAACTTCTTTATGTGTAATTTAATAGTTTCCTCTATTGTCTTTGAAATATGATTAAAGTGTACTGAGAAGCATTTATGGGAAACTAAAACATACTTTAATGTCATTTCAGTTAAAACTTTGTAATTGTAAATTTAAATGCAGTATCAAA
>NW_015538017.1:5774-15497 GCF_001515605.1 Sinocyclocheilus anshuiensis
CATATTATTCAGCTAACAAGGAAATATTTTGCAATAAGAGTTAGAATAAATGTGAATGATATCTAAGATTTTTCATTTTTTATTTATTTATTTATTATTATTATTATTTGCCTTATTAGAATCAAAATTAGGAATTGACAAGAATCGGCATCATAAAAATTCAAACGATGCCCAACCTTACCCATATGCCACGTTATTTTTTACTGGCTCATTTCAATTCACACTGTTTTAAACCCTTTCTTTTCTTTTAAACCCTCACTTACCCTTCTTTGCTTTTGCCCTTCTTAAAAACAACCACATAATCTTATATGTGAATGTACTTTTCAAAATTAGTTTTAAAACAGTTGGTCCTGGCAACAGGGATAAGTAGTATGTTTGCTTAACATAGTGTCAAACATGACAATTTATGAGACTAATATCATGTTTTGCTACAAAATCACTATATAACATCAGTCGTGCTTGAAACAGTTAGCTTCTGTGGTTCCATGTTGCTTCTTATCACAGTGAGACAGAAAATATTTTTTATAAAATTCTATACTGTGATGCAAGCTATGTCAATTAGCATTGCATTGCAATTTTGTGTTTATTGTCTTCCACATTTCATCAGTCAAAGCGTCTCTATCTGCATGTTATTCAGCTGTAGTGATATCTGATGCATTTGTACGTATAAGGGTATCCTGGGTCTCACTTGTGAAACAGACATTAAAGTACATGAGTGTTAGGGTTAGGGTTAACCCTGCTCCATAATGCTCACATCGTCTCATTTTGGGTAAAAATAGAAAAATAATACTAAAGTACTTTGTAACGCTGTAACTTGAGTAGTTTTTCAGCAAACTACTTTTTTACTCTTACTCGAGTCATATTATTTTTCAGTACTTTTACATAAACTCAAGTAAATTATTCCTTAAGTAGCAATACTTTTACTTAAGTACAATTTCTTAGTACTCTTTCCACCACTAGTCATATTTTTCCTCCATTATTTTAGCTCAGCTCAAAGAGTTAGCGTACAGCCCTAGAAACTATAAACAGATCATACCCCTGCAATACATCTGGACAGGGCTGGAACAAGAGTCAGTCCAGCCCACTGCAGAGGGCACC
Organism: Sinocyclocheilus anshuiensis; assembly: GCF_001515605.1. Classification (NCBI taxonomy): domain Eukaryota; kingdom Metazoa; phylum Chordata; class Actinopteri; order Cypriniformes; family Cyprinidae; genus Sinocyclocheilus; species Sinocyclocheilus anshuiensis. Next base: position 6,873 of record NW_015538017.1, read on the forward strand.
ATAATCACACATCTGCGTGGAGGAGACTCTCTTCTGGAGATCCATCTCACAGGAGCCACATTTACACCGCTGGGACTGAGACTCATGGGACAAGGCACAGGAGATCACCAAGGGGTTGCAACGTTTTGCACCTATGACTTCCTTGACTTTGAAACCCTCTCTACTACATTAATGTCAGGTGGACAGCCAATTTATGGCTTCACGTCACATTATGCCCTCTCTCACATTCGACCTGGAGAAGTTCAGGGTTCAGGGTGGGTCCATCACTGTTGAACTGCACCAGATGCTTGGACGGGTACAATTTATGACCCATGGTGGGAGAGCAAGGATTTCTCTGATGGGAGCTCTACAGCGCAGAGGTGAACAAATGAAAAACAGATCCAACATCACAGGTAATATAAAATAAGGTCACATGAGCTTTGCAATAAAATAGCTTTATATGCGTATATAGGTGTATTCAATTTGGCATTCTTTTCAGTTTTGCAGCTCTTTATTGCAACAGTATTTACCCAGGCATTTTTATGTTCATTTTGTCCTTTATTCTGTAGGAGCTGAAGGGGAAGTTATAGGAATCCTTGAGTTTTGGGTGTGTTTACACCCTCAGGTGGAACTCACAGAACCTCAGATGGAAAAAGCCACAAGTAGAACAGTTGTAAGACATACCAGAGGTTCAGAATGGGCTCATGGGGAACCAGAGATAAATGCCACAACATACCACATAGTGGGGACAGGACTTTTTAGGAATGCCTTGAGAGCATAGTTCACCCTAAAATGAATATTCTGTTGTTTACTCACACTTACTTGGTTTCAAAATGAAGTACACTTTATAATACTTTTAAGAGTACTTATTAAGAATGTTTTGGGGCACTTAACTGCATGTTAATTGCAATTAAATGAAAATGTATTATAGTTTAAATTTATATTAAATGCAGTTAGCTGATTTTTTTTTTTTTTTGACCCACTTAAGTAGAACTTCTTTATGTGTAATTTAATAGTTTCCTCTATTGTCTTTGAAATATGATTAAAGTGTACTGAGAAGCATTTATGGGAAACTAAAACATACTTTAATGTCATTTCAGTTAAAACTTTGTAATTGTAAATTTAAATGCAGTATCAAATAACATACTCCAGTTAAAATGATCAAGTACTTTACATGTACTTATGTATGTTAGTCAAAACATAAAAATAAATGTACCTTGTTAAAGCATGACATAAGGTCATTAAAACATAATTTAAAAATTATCTTAAAGTAAATCCTTTAATTTAACACTATTACTGTCAGGATTCTGGACTGTTCTGTGTTGTGTTTTGCCCCTGTTTCTGTTCCTGTTTTTCCTTATTTGGTCATGTTCCTCTCTTCGTTTAGTTTGATTAGTCATCCCATGCACCTGCGTTTCCCCAATCATCCCCTGTATTTAAGTTTCAGTCTGTGCAGTCTGTCTCTGTCAGGTCTACTTGTTTCTATGTGTGTTTGCCCAGCTCCTATTGTGGATTATCCCGTGTTTTTGTCATTAAAGACTGTGAATTCTACTCCGTGTCTCCTTCGTTCTTCCCGCAGCAGCGTAACGTGACAGAAGACCTGACCAAAAGCAGTAACCTCCGTGTGTTTCCCCTCCGTTTGTTTTCTCGTTTTTCTCTCAGTGACTACGTTTACATGGACATCAGTAATCTAATTATTTACCTTATTCTAAATAAGCCAATATTATGATTATGGTGTTTACATGAGTTGCTTTTAGAATATTCCTTTCGTGTTCCCGTTTTACATGTTATAGTACATGTTCTGGCTGTTAGCTAGCAGCACCAGCTACCCGGACGACGTACTCTGCTCATTCTATGACGCAAACTTGAACACTGCGAGCAGAGCACTGTCGTCGGAGGATGGTCCTCAAGAGGATTTCGTCGTCTTCGTGGAGTGGACTCTGGCGAGAAACGGATCGCCATCCACCACCTGCCCCGTGGATGAACTCGTCAGATCCACTTCAGACCCAGTGCCCAGCCCACCATCTCCCCGCGGTGCGGAGCATCAGCCCAAGCCCACCGATGGCAGAGAGCCAATTCCCGCTGCGATCGACGAGCCAGCACAAAGCCATGACGGAGAGCCAATTCCCGCTGCGATCAACGAGCCAGCGCAAAGCCGAGCGAAGGATTGGAGAAGGAGACTGGAGAAGGAGACTGAGCGGAGGATTGCCCCGGACGTGGAGCTCAACCCGTCAGACCAGGAGCAAGAGCCGGCGACAATGCCCGCCACGAGGGAGAAAGCCGTGGACGGTGTGAGCGCGTAGAGGAGCTCCACCCCCTGCACCGCGGCTGGGGGTGAGCTGAGTATGGCATGGCGAATGTGCCAAACTGAAGAGGAGAGGGCTCCAGTCCCTGAATCCAGTCCAGAGCGCCCTCCAGTGCCCGCTCCTCGATTGCTCCCTCGCCTCCACCGTCACCCGTCGATCCACCAGCTTGACCGGGCTCCCTCGTCCCTCCGGCTCCGCCTTGGTCGGGTGTCGACCCGCCATCACCTCAGGACTCTGCTCCGGCTCCGCTGCGGTGCTTAGTCGCTCTGGCTCAGCTCCGGATCTCCGCCTCGGTCGCCAGAGCCCTCGGCTCCACCCTGGCCCTCCGGATCCTCGGCATCCCCCTGGCTTGTTGGCTCTCCACCTCGGGCTCCTCCACCACCTGCTCCGCCGCCATTGGTCGGCCCCCTGGAGTCGGCGGCCATTCCTCCTCCATGGCTCCTCCCTCCATCGGCTCCTCCCTGGACTCTGTCTCCCTGGACTCTGTTTGATTAGTCATCCCATGCACCTGTGTTTCCCCAGTCATCCCCTGTATTTAAGTCCCAGTCTGTGCAGTCTGTCTCTGTCAGGTCTACTTGTTTCTACATGTGTTTGCCCAGCTCCTATTGTGGATTATCCCGTGTTTTCGTCATTAAAGACTGTGAATTCTACTCCGTGTCTCCTACGTTCTTCCCGCAGCAGCGTAATGTGACAATTACAAAGTGCACTATTTGAAAGTATACTTAAGTGTGTTACGAAACAGTTATAAAAGTGTATTATCTTTAAATATACGCTTAAGTGGACTTCTATTTCATTAATATGATATTTGAAAGTACAGCTTTTTAAAATATGCTTAAAATATTTGAAGTGCACATTCAGTACAATTAAGTGCGAAAAGCTGCTCTTTTCCTTACAGTAAAAGTATACAGTGACTAGTCCAAAAATGATATAAAAAAAGGAAGAAGCACCAAAAGGGCCATAACAATAGTTCTGAGCATTTCAGTAATGTTATTGTCCTTTTTATCATTTTTGGAGCTCAACAGCCCTTGGTCTTTTATGCTTTTACTGTATGCAAAAGGGCAGCTTAGAGATTATAAACATTTCCAATTGCATTCCAGGAAGATTGAAAATCATGGTTCAAGCAAACTAACTATTAACTACGACTTTTGCTTCTCCTAATTACTGCTTATTAATAGTTAGTAAGGCATTCATATGATCTTTATAAGTACTAATAAACAGCCAACATACGAGTAATAGGCATGTAATAAGTAACTAGTTAATAGTGAGAACTGGTCCCTAAACTAGTGTTTCCAAATGTATTATCTCAAAATGATAAGCATGTGTTTGTGTGTGTGTGTGTGTTGCAGGAAATATATGATTATGGCATAGGGATACCCAATGAGCTTGAGGTGGTACTGGAGCGCTGTGTGGGCCTCAGTACCTGCTGGCCAGGACTACTTCCTGATGCATACTTAACATGTCGCCTTTATGACCTACCACCTCATTCTACACCTATAATTCAATGCTGTGTGAATCCTGTCTTTGAAGATTCAGCGAGCTATTCATTAGCTGTAACCGCAGATTTATTAGAATACCTGAACGTGGGCAGCTTGTGGGTGTATGTGTTTGATGACAGCAAACGTCAGACTCCTACCACTTATTTGGCAAAGACGCCAATCCCACAACAAGCCCTTGCGGCAGGCAGACCAATCAGAGGTAATCATTGCGATCAGGACGCAATTAAACAGAACCTTAATTAGCTAAAAATTACAATTGGGAATTTAATTCTGTGCATGCACTACTGTATAATAATTACGATGGTTTTAATGTTTTTGAAATAAGTCTTTTATGCTCGTCAAGGCAACATTTGTTTGATAAAAATACAGTAAAAACATTAATATTGTGAAATATTTACAACACTAATAATTAAGACCGGTATTAAGACCATTTTTTGAAGGTCTTGGTCTTGTCTCGGTCTCAGACTAAGAAAATCGCAACTTTTCATTTTCCGTCGGTCTTAGTACACAATGTAACTACAGAAGAGTCAAGTTTTAAATAGGAAAAATATAGAAACTCTTTGGTCATTTTTGAGCGAGATGCTAACGGTCTAATCAGATTCAATGATCTATGCTAAGCTAAACTAAAAGTGCTACCGCCAGACCCGGAAATCGGCTGAATGGATTCGAAAACGGTAAAACTCAACTGTTTAACTCTAGGGGAGTTGGAAAATGAGCCTATTTTCAAAAATAGTGGAGTGTTCCTTTAATAGGAGATGGGGAATATCACAAGAGCAAGAGAGCTGTTCACATTTTCACAAATATGAGCATGATTGCAAATGTGATATTGATTTTATACAAATGTTAAACAAACATTTATTTAGTGAATTACATCTTGGACACAAGTTTTTGCTATTTTGGCAACAAATATAGTTCCAAAGAAATCCATAGCAGAATTTCTAAGCAACACAGCAGAATTTCATTACTGAATGTATCAGCTGCTTTGAATGAATCGGTTGAATAGATTATTCCTTGACTGACTAACCGATTTGCTGCCACCTACCTACTTGTGGTTGTAGTTTCATATTTAAAAGTATCGTTTTATTTTTCCATCATATTTCTATATTCAAAATGTTATTTTTAAATCATTAATATCAACAATATTTATGCAGTTATATCAATTCAGATGCAACAATAATGCCACATCTGCAGTGCCAAGACACATTTTGTTTATTAGTGATTTAATTTGATTGGTAACAGCTCTATATTGTAATCTTATTCTAATTGGATTTGAGGATTAAATATAGGACATTTCTCAGGCAGTAAATGTGAATATTTCAGATGAATTTGGTTTGGTCTTGATCTTGACACGGTCTCGCCCTGCCTTGGTCTTGGTCTTGTCTTGGTCTCAACAGGTCTTGGTTGTGACTTGATCTCTGTTTAGGTGGTCTTGACTACACCACTTATTAAGATATAGACCCATCATTAATAATTGAACACCAATAATAATGAATAATAAATAAGCATCAAATCAGCATTTTAGCATGATTTCTAAAGGATCATGTGACATTGAAGACTGGAGTAATGGCTGCTGAAAATCCCGCTTTGCCATGAAAGGAATAAACTGCATTCTTATATATATATATATATATATATATATACATATACAAAACAAAACAACAACAAAAAAGTTGTTTTCGTAACACTTTATTTTAAGGTGTCCTTGTTACTGTCAGACTCTGTTCCGTGTTTTGTGGTTGTTTTCCTCATGTGCCTTCCTTTCCCATGTTTAATTTGTCCCAGGTGTTTCCCTTGATGCTTCATTGCTCCCAGGTGTGTCTCGTCATCCCCTCCTCCTGTGTGTATAAATAGTGTTCCCTGTGTGTGCTCCAGCGTCCGGTATTGTTCAGGGGTCGCGCCACGGCGAGGCTTGACTTGCCGTGGAAGCGAGCTAAGTAAGTGACATCGCGAGGTCGTCTCGATGAACGTTATCTTTCTGGCAATAACCCTCCAGCTCAGGTGAGCCTTCCTTTCCTTCCTGATCTCCATACTGAGATCGAGAAGGAATGGAAGAGGCTGTTTTCCTCACGCATCCATCGGTTTCAGCATACCAGTTATGCGAACATCGAGGCGATGCGCGAAAACGGCTATGAGAGGATGCCCCCTGTAGAAGAGACGCTGTTTAATTTGTCCCAGGTGTTTCCCATGATGTTTCATTGCTCCCAGGTGTGTCTCGTCATCCCCTCCTCCTGTGTGTATAAATAGTGTTCCCTGTGTGTGCTCCAGCGTCCGGTATTGTTTGTGTCTACAGTGCTACGTGTGATTCACCGTGAAGATGAATAAATTCCTTGGTTTTTGTACTCTTGGTCTCCTCGTTCCTTGCTCCGTGTTCCCGCACCGTAGCAGATCGTGACAGTTACACGTTACATTATTATTGTAATATCAATAAATTATGCATAATTACATGCACCCTAAACCAAATCCTAACCCTAACCACATAGTAAGTACATGTAGTTCATTAATATTACTCAGTACTTAAATGTATAATTACACTGTAACGAGGACACCTTAAAATAAAGTGTAACCAGTAGTTTGAAATTATAATATTTTACAACATTTTTGTTTTTACTGTATTGTTGCGCATCAGACTTTTCACCTGCGACATCCAACCATATTTTCCTTAACACTTTGAGAGTCACGTACTCGCACTTAGAACAGAATTTACCAATATTTAAATCTCTTAATTGCCTTGAACACTCAGGTATGCGCCCGAGTCACCATGACGCTGATATATGTGCTAGACAACACTATAAATACATTGTAGCTAGATTTAAATCTGGAGGATCACTTTTATCGTCGTCATATTGCACTTTGGTAAAGCACTAAGGCATTAAAGACATAACATTGACATGTTTTGAAATGTTGTGTGTGGTGAAATAAATTGACTATAGTGCCCCTTGTGGAATGCAGCACATACTTACATTGCGTTATTAATTGCTATTTGACACATTTTGTGAAATCCAGCTGGTGTAGCCGGAATGTTAGTGCTCATGTACTTGCATAAGGTATGTTTCTGGTCTTAAATGTGAAGAGTCAGTTTTAGGTTATAAAATCTAACATTTGTCTTTTTGCCTCACAGGGAGACAGAGTGGAAATCCTGTCACTCTCTTTTAAGCCTTCTTCCAGTGTTGCACTTGACCAATCAGTGCATCAGGTCTATGTAGAGTACCGCCTTCTAGGTATTCCCATGGAGACAACGGAAACGCCCTTGTTGCACTTTACCAATCAGTGCATCAGATCTATGTAGAAAACCGCCTTCTAGGTATCCCCATGGAGACAATGGAAATGCCCATGCGTAAACCAACAGACGGGGAGGAAATACACTATAACTTTACACGAAGTAAGGTTAAAGAAGTGAAATTATGGTTACACTTTACTTGAAGGGGTGTGCATAAGACTGACATGACACCTTCATAATCATGACATGACACCTACATAATCATGACATGACACATGTCATGAATATGAAGGTTTTTTATGCATGTTTATGACAACTGTCATTAAGTGTCATTCGCTCAGTTACGTAATTTTTAATGCAAAGATGACATTGTTTGAGATGTCTTTGTTATGGGCTATGGTTAGGGGTAAAAGTAGGGGTAGGGTTAGGTTAGGGTTAGGTCAAATAATGTCATATTTGCATTAAAAATGGCATAACTGAGCGAATGACACTTAATGACAGTTGTCATAAACATGCATAAAACCTCCTTCATATTCATGACATGTGTCATGTCATGATTATGAAAGTGTCATGTCAGTCTTATGCACACCCCTTCAAGTAAAGTGTTACCGAAATTATTCTTATGTGTCTTACATGTCCATTAACATCACTCTGTATAGCCCGACCCACAAGGAAGGCTCAGTGGCCCAAACTTCCATTTAACATACATTAGCTGTATATTAAAAATCAAATATGTTTGGATTGACTGATTTGCACCATCTTTCAGCATGAATAACTTGGAAAATTGTTGCAACATTTGACAAGCTGTTGCTGGATGTAGATCAAGTGAATAAAAATGCCACTTACAAAGAGAAATGCTGTTGACCATACCCTTGTGGGGGAAAAAAATAAAATAAATATAAAACTAAAAGCATCCATTTTAGCATACTTTTAAACAATTATTACGTAAATAATATACTTTAAAAATATACATGCGAAAGAATGTAAGGTTTTTGGACACTTAATTACATGTTTAAATAGCTTTTTTATATAATTTCATAATTATATTGTCTTTGAAATGTACTGACAAGCATTTATGGTAAATTATGATATACTTAAATGTCATTTCTATTGAAACTTATATGTCATGTATTTAAATATTTTTTTACACATTTCTAATTTAGTTCATTTAAAATATATTAACTAAACGCAATATTGAATAACACATTACAGTTATCATAAATCACTACATTTAGCTTTATATGTTAGTCGAATGTAGTCACGTCAAAATTTACGGTGACGCATTGATGCCACACACATATTTTTTTTTCCACTCAATTATGTCGTAATAACGAGATGATATGTCGTTTTAACAACATCTTTTCTCGTTAAAACGACATCTTTTCTCGTAATAACGAGATGTTTTCTCGTTAAAACGACATCTTTTCTCGTAATAGGTAAGTGTGCACGTTATGCTTTGCCCACTTTTCTAAAATACATACAATATACATACAAATGATTTATAGATACATACTACTTAAATAAAAAAATCGAAAACAAATTTGTGTTTATTTGATTCGTATAGCCTAAATCCAACAAGAGGTACTGTACAGTCTTTCCCGTCTGAGCTCATTTGTATTTTGTTCTC
>NW_015538017.1:15768-28299 GCF_001515605.1 Sinocyclocheilus anshuiensis
CGTTGGTCAAAACTATTAAGTGGAAGAATAGGAGTAAGTTAGGATGTTTAGGGAAATTTTTTTTTTTCCCCCCGAACTTCCTATTCCTATTCTATTTTAGACCAACACAATGTCTAAAAGTCTGTGTAAAATCTTTGAACTTTACATTCGTGCAGTATAGAGGATTACACAAGACATTCGACAAATAATGTCCAATACAAATAGGGACAACACACAAATCCAAAATAATGCTGCAAATTTATATTTGAATTGATTTGCTTGACGCCACTCCTGTAGATACCGAAACCCAAGACAACCACTTTTACATACAAATAACGCGTGTCTAATAATCGTTATCTACAATTGTATCAAACGCAAAGTACAAACAAAGATAAATGGATGAACGTGTTTACAAAGGCTTTCTGCTGTTGCATTATATGCTCGCGGATTCAATTTAACAGGACCTACAAATCATAGACTCACCTTTTCAGCAACGATACGCGTCAGATTACGGCTGGAAAGTTGGAAACAGAATACAACTTTAATAGCTTGATTTATAAAATCCGTTTATAATCTTTTGCTGTTTCCTCGGCAGTATATCTCCCTATTGCCGTTACACACAGCGACATCTACAGTTGAGGAGCACTGTTGCCAACTCTCGCAAGACAAATGAGCAACCGCTGCTTCAAAAACAAGCCCAAAACATGAATTTTATGATTTATTATCATCAATATGATTTATTATCAATTATTTATTACCACTAAATGAGCCTGCAACATATTAAACTGAAACCACTCTTTTATCTGAAAATTGTATTTTGTTCTCACACCCAGGCGCAGCGCAGCCTTTTCCTTCAGTATAAAGCAAAGCCTGGAATTTTAGCCATAAGAAGAACGCGATGCGCGGTGCTATGCGCAGCTTGATTCAGCTAAAGATATCATTTAATAATATATAATCACTAATACATAATTAATATATAATCAGACTAAAGTATCAAAGCTGCCCACGCAGCCCGTGATAATTAATACATTACAAAAACATTGCAAAAATTAAAAAATAGGCTAAAAGAAAGTCATCACAACTGATTTTCTCTAATGAAGGGGCGGAATATTTGGCAAATTACGCTGCAGCACTTATATTATTGCACTGGTTGGCTATTAACTGTGAGCAGACAGAGTGTCATTGGCAAAGCCTGGAATTTTAGCCATAAGAAGAACGCGATGCGCGGTGCTATGCGCGGCTTGATTCAGCTAAAGATGTGTGTGGCAGCAATGCGTCACCGTAAAAATTATTACAAAATATTATTATACATTTTTTTTAAATGTACTTTAAAGAAAAACTTTTAATTCAACAATGCAAAGGGCACTTTTTTAAAAATGTAAAGACAGAAAAGTATGTAAAGACTTTGTAAGTGGCCTTTTATTTCATTAATATTATATTAATTGCAAGTAGGCCTACAGTTTTTTTTTTATATACTTTTAAGATTTGAAATGCATATTTTAAATTTGTGCATATTTTAAATGTCGAGGGTGAATCTGAGGGTGCAAAAAAATCAAAATACCGAGAAAATCGCCTTTAAATTTGTCCAAATGAAGTTCTTAGAAATGCATATTACTAATCAAAAATTAAGTTTTGATATATTTACGGTAGGAAATTTCCTTTAAATGTACTTTAAAGAAAAACTTTTAATTCAACAATGCAAAGGGCACTTTTTTAAAAATGTAAAGACAGAAAAGTATGTAAAGACTTTGTAAGTGGCCTTTTATTTCATTAATATTATATTAATTGCAAGTAGGCCTACAGTTTTTTTTTTATATACTTTTAAGATTTGAAATGCATATTTTAAATTTGTGCATATTTTAAATGTCGAGGGTGAATCTGAGGGTGCAAAAAAATCAAAATACCGAGAAAATCGCCTTTAAAGTTGAGCAAATTAAGTTCTTAGCAATGCATATTACTAATCAAAAATTCAGTTTTGATATATTTACGGTAGGAAATTTACAAAATATCTTCATGGAGCATGATTGAGAAAAATTGATAATTTTGACCCATACAATGTTTTTTTGACTATTGCTAAAAATATACCCAAGCGACTTAAGACTGGTTTTGTGGTCCAGGGTCACATATAGATATTTTGAGCCTCTTAACCACAACCAGTACAACATCAAGAAGCCCAAAGTCGCGTATAATACGCGGACTTGGCAACTATGTTGAGGAGTCAAACAGGTCGGCTATAAAAGTATTGATTTTAAGCACATTCGATGTTCTATTGATCTTAAGCCCATTCTATGTGCTCTTTTAGGTTTATTTTTTTGACATTTTCAATTTATGTTTCAAAAATGTAACATAAAAACACAATTTAATCATTTAAATAAATTAATTGAATTAAAAATATGTAGGCTTATGTAATGAACCCTAGGTTAAAGATTCTCTTAAAAGTACTTTGGTAAAAGCATTGAATGATTGAGAGCTTGTTTGAGGGTACTTTGGGTAAAATTTGAAAATATGGCATAAGATTCATGTGGTAACAGGGGCATAAAATGTTGGAAATAATACAGCCATGGGCGGATTAACCATATGGGCAATTGGGCAAGTGCCCAGGGGCAGCACGTCCAGGAGGGCACCACGCAAATAAATGTTCTGCGGTAAAACAAGCGATGTATTCTCAAACGTCTATCTAGCCGTGGCCTATACATAGGCTACCCTTTCATCAGAACGTACTAAGTTCTCTGAAAGTTTTGTTAAAAGTTTTTTGTTTTTTTTCTCATGTGTGAAACAGTGGATGTGCGATCTATCGCCAGATTCACACATAGGCTAGCCTACTGCGTGAACCCGTGCACTTTCGTTTCGACGGCCATATATTACTCAAACAGATTCTAGAAGCATGCTGTCGCGCAACTCCCGTCTCTTCAACTGAAATGCCTCGCTCATGGATGTGTGAATCCGCTACGGAGCGTCAGCCTTGCGCTTTCACATTGTACTTTGCAGCCATTGGCAATCAAGAAAGGGGCAAAGTGTAAACGAGTGAGTTTGTAAGTTTTATTTTCAGTTCAAATCCTCACAAAACTATATGTAGCTATATACAGTACTGGTTTTGTGGTCCAGGGTCACATATAGATATTTTGAGCCTCTTAACCACAACCAGTACAACATCATAAAAAATGCAAAACGAAACATTTGGTGATGTTTTGGTGATGCAGAATAAAAGTCACTAGAGTTGAACATGTGGCTGGTACAAATATTGAATTATTATTGTTGTTATTTTTCCATTCTGCTATACTGTAAGCAATGCAATGGCACTTAATTTTGATTTGGATATAATTTGGACATATAGCTCCATATTCTCATTGTATCTTACTATATGGACTATAAAAGCCTGGTGCATTAAAAATGCAAGTAAAAATACTTCACAAAAAAACACATGCAGTTGTTGGTTTTGTTCTTCTTTTTTTCCCTAAATCGTTCCAAAAAACAAAAAAAAAACATTCTATATCTACTGTGCTATGACAAAACAATTGCATTTCAAATCCCTCTTTCTTCTTTTATCTGGTTAAACAGTACTATGAATTTTATATAAAACAGGTATTTTACAAATTCACTTTTTTTTCAGTTAGATCTATGTATCTATTAGTCATAGAAATAAATTGTTTGCAAGGCATTCAGTATAGTTCAGCGGTTTTGAAAACAAACCACACAGAAAACATTCAAGCACAAGAACAACACTGGATACTTGTTCATATCCAAACAACACACATAATGAGTCAGCAGTGTCAAAGTCCTCATCTCTGTGGCTGACACATTACAGCTGCCTACTTCATAACTGCCTTTAGCGTCAGTTAAATCAATTGGTGTGTTCAGCCGTGTCCATGTGTAAGGAGGATGTGTGCAGTGTCAAGAATGTCAAGAAGAGCTTTTTCACTTGCAGTCAGCACTTTAAATAGCAGGTTTATCTGGTCAGATAATTGAGTGTAATATATTCCAAGTAATAATAATAATAATAATAATTACTGTAAATCATGTTTTCATAAAACCAATACCAGTTTAACTGAATTCATACTTCAAAGAAACTGTTCACAACCATATGAGAAAATATAAATAATTTGCCTCTGGATTTAATTGACAAATTAATGACTAAATCCCTTCACAAACACTCCCCATTTTGACAAGGGACAGCATTTCGCAACAGGTTTATGAGCAGGAAAGCAAGTTCCAATGTGTCATGTTACTCTGATCTGTCAATAATTTGCTCAATTTGATTATAGAAATGTTACTTGACAAGTGAACTGCATGCTTTATAAAAATAATACTGTAAAGAGTCCACATTAAAGGTACAAGACTTTTTTTGGAACGCTTGATTTATTTTTATTGCTATATTGACATTAAGCACCATGTTTGAGGTATAACAATTCACAGTTTGAGGTATAACAATTCACAGCAACGGAAGTTTTGGAGTACAATACATTCATATAAACACTCCTTTTCACTAGTGCACTGTACTACAACTCTCCTGAAGAACCTACAGGAGCCTATAGGCTGGTCTTTGATAAGATACAGCTTTACCCTAGCACCTATACAATTCTGTAAACAGACATGGGGTAGTTAAGACTTCAACACAAGGGTACCATATTTGGATTTGCACATGTCACAGTATAGTCCCACTTTTATATGGATTAAAACACTTCAAATTGTGGTGTCAAAACACTGGGTGGTTCTTACCAAAATGTCTCTATTGAAAGGTGAAAACAAAGAAATGAAATGGTTGTGCAAAAATCCTTAAACTCCTTCACCAATGCACATATTGTTTAACGGAATGTTGGCAACAGAACTCAGATCTGAGCGGATCAGAGAGTGTGCTTGTCAAACAGGTACTCTCCCATTTTGCCATGCGGGTCAGCAGAGACGAGGCGACTCAGGCTGCCAGCGTAGTCACCCAGCGTCTTAATGGTGTCATGACTGTCAGTAAAGAAGTTGCTCTCTAGGAAATCACACAGCTGGAACAGAGTGATAGGGAAAGTAATTTACACTGTTATTGAAAAATAATATGCAATTATACTTGATAACACATAAAACAAATGAGAAAGAAGATACAAAGGTTGTCAGTTAGTGAGTTCTCTGTTTCTCCAGAGCACCTGCAACCAGCATTAGAATTAGAATTTCAGAATTAGGCCCTTCCTCTGCCTCCGTGATGCGCTGAGTGTTTGGCTAGCTTGCAGTATGCTTACCCTTCTGATTTTACAATCATGCTGCAGGTCGAGCCCCCTCTCATTGAGAGCTGGGTTTGTGCTCCCTCAGCCAAGGTAAACTACTGCTAGCCGTTCCAGCATTGGAACATGCTGTAGTTTGACATTTTCAATTTATGTTTCAAAAATGTAACATAAAAACACAATTTAATCATTTAAATAAATTAATTGAATTAAAAATATGTAGGCTTATGTAATGAACCCTAGGTTAAAGATTCTCTTAAAAGTACTTTGGTAAAAGCATTGAATGATTGAGAGCTTGTTTGAGGGTACTTTGGGTAAAATTTGAAAATATGGCATAAGATTCATGTGGTAACAGGGGCATAAAATGTTGGAAATAATACAGCCATGGGCGGATTAACCATATGGGCAATTGGGCAAGTGCCCAGGGGCAGCACGTCCAGGAGGGCACCACGCAAATAAATGTTCTGCGGTAAAACAAGCGATGTATTCTCAAACGTCTATCAAAAACTCGTTTAAAACTAAAAATTGTATGGCTTGTTATGATAGGTCAACATTTGGCCGAGATACAACTATTTGAAAATCTTGAATCTGAGGGTGCAAAACAAACAAAAAAAAATCTAAATATTGAGAAAATCGCCTTTAAAGTTGTCCAAATGAAGTTCTTAGCAATGCATATTCCTAATAAACAATTAAGTTTTAATATATTGAGGTCTATATGATACGGTTGTATGTTTAAAAACTAGAAATGGCATTTTTATGTTAGATAATACTTTTTTGATAGTATTCTAATTTCTAATATTTCTACAAAGAAGAATTTGTGCATTACATTGCTTGTAAATGAAACGGGACACCAATTTGTACACTCGTGGAAAGTGCCAGTTGACAAAACAAGTGTTGTTTTGATCATAATGACAGCAATACAGCGGAAGAGGGGCACAACAGTTTTGGTTTGAGAAGAAAAACCTGATGAATTGCTTTTGACAAATATACATCATGCTTGCATTTCTACAAAAAAACAACACACTTGTCTCTCCAATTAAAACATTTTAATAAATAGTAGACATACATGCACATCCTAGAAATATTGTGTAAACAACATTTTTAAAAAGTCATTTTTTGTTTGTTTGTTTATAATGTAAATAACAATAAAACCTATTTTCAGCTATGTGATTCCGTTATGTATCACACTTCCACATACAATGTTGGCAATAAATAAATAAAAAAAACAAAGAAAATAATTCAAAGAGGATCTAAAAGAAATTCTTAAACATGACAAAGAGAAAGACATGGTGGTAAACAATTACTTTAGTGATAATCGTGCTCCTCCTGTGTTGGCTGAAAATTAAAAGTAAACTAAACCCTCAACAGTTAATTTCCTCCACATTAGACCTAATGTTTACAATAGAGAGAAGTTGTTTGTTAATGCATGCATTATCAGTCTGATGAAAAAATAAATGTTATTTAATGTTATAAAAAAAAGCTATGGGTGAGATAATGTGCACAGTATCAGATATTAGACATATTCAAGACACACCCAACTATACTATGGAAGTTAAGCCATAACTGCTATGCTACTAAAGACAAGAATAATTGAGTATTTATCAGCATTTGATCTTTTGATTGTAAGGATTATTTTGTTAACTTGCCAACCCATAGGCAGAACACCATTCAAAGGAAAACTAAAAGCAATAAATTATCACAATTCAGTTATATTCATTTATTTTATTTCTTTGGGGTTAATTGAAAGCATATCCAAAACCAAAAATAATTTTAATTTAAAAAATGTAAAGTTAATTAGGTGTATATAAGTTGGTGAATACCAACTTAAATAAAGCATAGGGGAATGTGAGGGGCGATTCAAAATAGAGAAGAAGTGAGTTATAACCAGTTTGGAAAGAATAAAAGGGAGGAGTTTCAAAACAAGGAAGAACTTTAAAGGCAGGACAAAGGTTGATGTGCATTGTTTTCCCGTCATGAGAAAAAGGAATTTAATGTTATAAAAAAAAGCTATGGGTGAGATAGAAATGCTCTCTGTATGCACTCCATACAAAGCCTCTGTATCGTGATAATGTGCACAGTATCAGATATTAGAGATATTCAAGACACACCCAACTATACTATGGAAGTTAAGCCATAACTGCTATGCTACTAAAGACAAGAATAATTGATATTGTTTAACGGAATGTTGGCAACAAAACTCAGATCCGAGCGGATCAGAGAGTGTGCTTATCAAACAGGTACTCTCCCATTTTGCCGTGCGGGTCAGAAGAGATGAGGCGACTCAGGCTGCCAGCATAGTCACCCAGCGTCTTAATGGTGTCATGACTGTCAGTAAAGAAGTTGCTCTCTAGGAAATCACACAGCTGGAACAGAGTGATAGGGAAAGTAATTTACACTGTTATTGAAAAATAATATGCAATTATACTTGATAACACATAAAACAAATGAGAAAGAAGATACAAAGGTTGTCAGTTGTTGTTTCCCTTATGCTACTCACATGAGGGTCAGAGTTTTCTCCAGCTGCTTTGTGGACCTCCAGCAGGGATCGGTTAAGAGGCTTTTGATGGTCCAGAGAAAAAGTGACAGCATCCATACCTCCTTTCCAATCATCACGACTGGGCTTCTGATAAGTGATAGAGAGAGATAAAAATAGATTTTTATAAGCTAAAATAAGTGTGCTTAACTGTACTGAAAATGCACTTAAAAATGTATATTTTTTACTGTACTTGCAAAAAATAAATCAATAATGTAATAAAATACCATTTAAGTAAACTTAGAGTACACTTTGTTTCTTCAAACATTTAAAATACATTATATTAAATAATCTTGTCAACAAGTACAACAATTTTGACGTGTTAACTATACTATAGCAATTAAGTATATTCTTTTTAAAAGTACATTATTTCTGTAATGAGAACAGCATGCTAAAATGTGGAAATAAAGGGTTTCAGTAAGCAGTGTACTTTTAGAAACATCTCAAAGCTACATATACCTTTAGCAGACTGCAATGCACCAGTCATATGTATTATTTTTACAATACTTCAGGGCGTTTTTTTTTTTTTTTTTAAAGCATCACAGTCCCTAGCTACTGTATGAAAAAGAGCAACATGACTTTTCTACTGAACATTTCCTTTTGCGTTCCACAAAAGTCTTACTGGTATGGAACGGCATGAGGGTGAGTAAATGATGTCAATCTCCATTTTTAAGTGAACTAATCCTTTAAAACTCACTCACCGCAATGGTCTGTAAGCCATAACTGCTATGCTACTAAAGACAAGAATAATTGAGTATTTATCAGCATTTGATCTTTTGATTGTAAGGATTATTTTGTTAACTTGCCAACCCATAGGCAGAACACCATTCAAAGGAAAACTAAAAGCAATAAATTATCACAATTCAGTTATATTCATTTATTTTATTTCTTTGGGGTTAATTGAAAGCATATCCAAAACCAAAAATAATTTTAATTTAAAAAATGTAAAGTTAATTAGGTGTATATAAGTTGGTGAATAACAACTTAAATAAAGCATAGGGGAATGTGAGGGGCGATTCAAAATAGAGAAGAAGTGAGTTATAACCAGTTTGGAAAGAATAAAAGGGAGGAGTTTCAAAACAAGGAAGAACTTTAAAGGCAGGACAAAGGTTGATGTGCATTGTTTTCCCGTCATGAGAAAAAGGAGAAGTGGCAATAAAACAGGTCATAATCAGAGAGGGAACAGAGACAGAGAGAAGAGTCAGAAGCTGAGAGTTTAAAGAGACTAAATACATAATATTAAAGCTGTCATGTGTGAGCGCTGTAGCACCAACAGGCTTGATTAATTACGATTATATATGGTTTTTGAATGCAGTGATTAAATAGGAAATTCCATTGTGATAAAAGTGCTGTTTACATTAACCACATACCGGGTTGATCATGAAAGGAGCTTTGAGTTTAGTATTGCTGTGTGTGCTTTCTGCATGGGTAAGTCGCTCTTATTCTATATACAACTGTTATTTGTGATTAACTGAGATTCCTGAATTGGGGTTCAGATTGTAAACCCATAGCTGTACATGACAGATAGGTTTCATTTTTAGGACAAAAAACACCTGCAACTGATACCAGTGAAATAAAGCATGGCGAAGTCAAAGAATAGCTCTGTTGATAAAAACTTGTACTGAATTAAATGGGAAACTACAAGTACTTCATGTAAATATTCAAGAATATATACAACAATTAAGCAGCAAATAATACATTGAACATTAGAGTATTAGTAGACTGTCTACTGGCACTTTGTTTTAATGGTCCTCCAAAAGACATTCTACTGATTAAAAGTGATTTTCCAAGTCAACTTACTCTACCAACCCTACCCAACAGTCTCCTAGTATTCCAGTGAGAGTTAGTTTACATGTAGTTCCAAATTAACCAGGCATGTAGTTGCAAAGTTACTTATAGTTAGTAGAATGTGTAAAGAGGATTATGGAAATAAAGTGGGATTCACTTTATATTAATTGTCCTTAACCACTATACTCATGTTTAAATTAATCATTCGATACAATGCACTTATTGTGTACATACACGTTTTTACATTGGACTTATATTTGGAAATATCCTCCTCTAATTACATCTGTAATTAATTTATGTAGTTACATCTATAATTACACACACACACAAATATACAGCCCATGTATAGTTCTTTAAAGGTTCTTTAGCTCTCTGAATAAAAGTGATTCAAAACAGCATTTGCCATTGTAGTAAATTCCCATTCATAGCAAACATATGAGAGTGGAACGATTCATCCTCCTCTTGTGTTTTGATACTCCAGCAGGTGCTCCGCCTGATCCCTCTCCTTCAGTGAACGCTCCAGGAAAAACTTTGAGAAGTTGGGCAGAGCCACATCATCTCTATCAAAATACATTCCCTAGGAGACAAAGAGAGACTGTATTAGTGCTACTGTCTAAACAGACATGCAGGGGTCAACTATTAATATATAGCCTAATCAACGTCATTTCATCACTGCATATAGAATATTAAATTCTAAACACTTAAATATTCTATTCTTAAACACTTAGCAATAATTTATATTTTCTAAAAAATAGTTTAGAACCTGTGTACAATGCACACTTAGCGTGAAGTAATTGCTGAAAATGACATTTTTATGTTAAAGTGTATTTCTGTGCATTTCAAAATGACACAAATTGAAATACATAAACCTAAAAACAACATTTCATAAAAGTGGTGCCAGTGTTTGTGAGCAGACCAGGGAGAGATACACATATGAGTCCGTCAGTTTGAGGTTGATCAGTTTGTTGATGTTTGCCTCATTATTCGGGTGAAGATTCTGCTTGACTAGAGACATTTCTGAAGAGGAAAACACACAAAACAGATGAACTATAATACAAAATGGAACACTTAAAAAAGTTAGGTTAGTAGAGCAGAGGTGGATTCAAGACAAACATTACAAATACTAACAAAAGGAAAAGAAAATGTCAGTATATGCATATTGCACAACTATCTGTCCTACCGTGTAAAGTGTGTGTTCACTGTTCAGTGCTGATACTGAGTGAGTGTATGACACTAAATTCTGTCCAACCCGTTATAGATTTATCAGATGTGACATAAACCTGGGGAAAATACTAAAGACATGCAACTCTCCTTGAAGTATGATTCAAAACAGGGATATACTGATTCAAAAATAATAACAATTAAAATGTTTTATTTCAATGTATGCATTTTTGTTTCTTTAGATATGTCGCTGTAAACTGAATTCAGCCTGTAATGACATGGATAGTTGCATATGTTGTACAGCAATAATTAAAATAAAATATTTGTTTATTTTGGCACTGCCAATTTAAACCAATTATGTTTTTGATTGTATTCATTTATTATATAAAACATTCCTGGTTCTTTAGCTCTCTGAATAAAAGTGATTCAAAACAGCATTTGCCATTGTAGTAAATTCCCATTCATAGCAAACATATGAGAGTGGAGTGACATATCTAAAATCTAAGGAGGAGAATGGGGTTCCTCTTATGGTTCTACATAGCACCATTTGACACAAATCAGTGCTATATAGCACTTAAAGTGGTTCCCCTATGATTTTGAAGCAATTAACCACTTTTGGTGCTATTTAGCACCATTTAATTTTAGTGTACACTGTTGACCCCACCTGTACCCCTTAAACCTAACTACAACACCAAACGTGCACCAACCTTACCCGTATTCTGCCTAAATAGCAGCAAATGCAATTCAACATGAATACAATACTTACACTTTACCTAACAATTTATTATTTTATAATAAGTACATAGTATTTATAGACAGCTAATATAAAGTGGGACCATGAAGTGTAACCAAATTATCTTTCCAACTCCAGGAGAACTGCTGAAGACACAACTTTTCAATCAGCATATTGCACCCTAACCCTAGCCTAACAGTCTTTTCTAATGAGAGTTAGTTGACATGTAGACCTAGTTGTAAAGTTACTTATAGTTAGTAGAATGTCTAAAGTGGAATATTGAAATAAAGCTGATATAGGCTATATATATATAGCCTATATCAACTTTATTACAGTGTTCCTGTGGCTCAGTGGTAGAGCATTGCATTAGCAGTGCAAATGACATGGATAGTTGCATATGTTGTACAGCAATAATTAAAATAAAATATTTGTTTATTTTGGCACTGCCAATTTAAACCAATTATGTTTTTGATTGTATTCATTTATTATATAAAACATTCTTATATATATATATATCACTTTAAAAATAGCCACTATATAATATAATCTGATATTCTTTTAAATGGTATGGAGATGATGACAGTTCTGTAGATTCATATTTTATATTTATGGATCTAATGTTTCACTGAAATACCATCCCAAAGTTCCAGTTCAAAGTCCTGCAGATAAGTTATCATGAGTTATTGTGAGTTATAATAAGATCTTACTGTAATGGGTATGACATTCTAATCATCTTTTAATCCATTTGTGCCCAAATTTTTCTGAATGGTTTCATGCATATAATCATGTTAATAGTGTCCTATGTGAACATGTTCTGCATTTATTTTCCCCAAGTGTTTTTTTTTTTCTTGAAAATCGTACTTGAATGTGCGGCAACTAGTTGCCGGTGGGCAAATATGTTGTATGCACCCCTTCAATGTCAAATTTGAATAGGAGGAGAGCATTTGGCATCTAACTCAAAATAACTGCTTTCAACAGATCAATCTTTATTCATAAACAAATTTATTATGCATAAAAGTCAAAGAACATTCGATGCAAACCCCCAAAAAGTTGCATCTAGCTTATAATCTCTTGAATATGAAAACACAACAAATCCATTTGTCTTAAAGTGGTGGAACATAGTGCAGAACAAA
>NW_015538017.1:32790-48361 GCF_001515605.1 Sinocyclocheilus anshuiensis
CATTAAGTTGCCCCAACAGGGTATTGTGTATCAAAAAGTTAAATGAAAAAAATAAAAAATAAATAGAATGAAGAAAATATTACATCTAAAAGAAACTACCTGAAAGAAAATTACGCATTTAACTGTTTGGTTACCAACATTCTGCAAAATATATTCTTTTGTGCTCAACAGACGAAATAATCTCATAGGTTTGCAACTTGAGGGTGACTAAATGATGACACAATTTCCATTTTTGGGTGAACTTTCCCTTACATAAGCAGTTTTAGTATAAGTAGCCTACAAGTAGCCTACAAGGAGTACTGCAGTGAATGTACAAGTCGTTTTATAAATGTACATACACATATTTGCATACTATACTTTGCGATGTAAATATGTAAAATATCACATATTTTATGAATAGGCACATATTGATTAGGTCAAATGGATTAACCCTGACAAAAGTCCTTGATATTCATGAAATTAATGATATTCTTTTTTTAAATATATGATTATTTAAATAATTATCATGTGTAGGCTACACCCATGATTGCTTGTTTATTTATTTACTTATTGTTGAACATGCAGGTATTTTCATTCTTAGAGGCGTGTTAGTTAAATGAAAATAAATAATAAAAAATAAATAGAATGAAGAAAATATTGCATCTATATAATAAAAAAAGGGGTAGGAACTTGACAGCCTCATGTTACAGGAAGGAAGTGAATACCTCTTTTTTTTTTTAAATCCTTTATTTGGTTGTTTGCTTGCATGTCATTGAGAAATAAAACATGGATAACATCTAGAAAAATACTTACAAAAGGAAAATGACAACTATAAACTGCGGCAACTATAGTTTTACAAGACATAATGTCATAAAGGGAGAAAAAGATAATCTACAGCAATTAATCCCATGCTTTATCTTTCCATTCTTCCTTTTGTGTGATGTGTGACTGTTTGTAAACTGCTGCTGTCACTTGGAAACTGGAAATCCCTATGGCAAAAGCAGACACAGAACACAGAAAGTAGAGCTGTGGAAAGATTGCTCTCTCATCTCCTCCTTTTATGAAAGCATTTTCAAGTATTAATTGCTTTTTATTGCAAATGTGTGAACAGCATGTAACGAAACTTAAAAAATTAGAGCCAGTAGACTAATTTTTATGTGAAGGTTTCGCAAGGAAAATCCAAGGGAGACGATCATAACAGTGTAAAAAACAGCTGACAAGTAAAGTTTGTGAACAAACTTTGAAGTTGGCTTGAGAAAGCCTATTTGAAGTGGTTGAAGTGGTTTTAAAAGTTTGACGGTTTTCAGTTTGGAATAGTTTGAAGTTTAAATTAGTTTTAAAGCTTAAAGTTTGAATGTTTTGAAGGCAATACAGTTTCGTCATAAAAAATAGATAAATAGATATTGTCAGATGATAGCTAGATAGCATGTTTAAAGCATGAATTAGAACATAGCTAGAATGTTTTAACATGTTTTAGCATGATGCTAGCATGTTTCTAACATGATTAGCATGTTGCTAGCATGTTTTTAACATGATTAGCATGTTGCTAGCATGTTTATAGAATGCCTAGCATGTTGCTAGTATGTTTCTACCATGATTAGCATGTTGTTAGCATGTTGTTAACATGTTTGTAGCAAGTTGGTAACATTTTTCTAGCATGTTTAACGTGTCACTAGCATATTTCTAGCATAATTAGTGTTTCTACCATGTTTTATCATGATTAGCATGTCGCTAGCATGTTAGCATGTTTATAGAATGATTAACATGTTTCTAGTATGTTTCTACCATGATTATCATATTGTTAGCATGTCGTTAACATGTTTGTAGCAAGTTGCTAACATTTTCCTAGCATGTTTAACATTTCACTAGCATGATTATCATGTTTTTAACATGATTAGCATTTCACTAGCATGTTTTTAGCATGATTAGCATATTGTTAACATGTTTTTATCATTATTAGCATGTCGCTAGAATGTTTCTAGCATTATTAGCATATCGCTAGCATGTTGTTAGCATCTTTCTAACATGATTAGTATGTTGCTATCATGTTTTTAATGAACGTGAGAAGAGCTTACAGCAGTGTTGCCAACTAATTTTCGTGGGAAGTTGCTAAAGGAAGGTCGATTTGTTGCTAAAAGTTGCTAAATGACGTTGTCATGTCATTGCGCAATGACGTCCTTACGTAATCACGACGCGAAATTGTGTCACTATATCTAATCTCAGCAAAAAATATATTTTTATGTTAATTTAGATTCATATGAGCCTCAAAACTGCTTGATTAAATTATTATCGGGAGGCGCATGTTCAGATAATTAACCTAATTAACACGAGAAGAGCACATTCAGTAACCAACTCAATTAACAAGATACGAGGTGTATATACACAGCAGACTTGCCTCTGTTCCTTGAGCGTTTTCTAGCATCCCTCCCCTCGGACAGCACGCCAAATACACAAAACCTATGTAAGTGTGAACTCGTGAAATACTGTTGTGTTTTGTTGCTGCTGATCTTTTTTTAATTTGATCTTTTCGTTAGCATCAGCTGTTTTTGTTAATGTTGTGTGTTCAGCAGTCAGTGAAGGAAACGTGAGAATAAACTCCGCACATGCGCAGTGCAGATCTTTCTCTGACGGAAAATGAAGTGAGTGCATCATTTGTAATTCTGTAAAAGTGATATAAAGCGATTTTTGGATTTCTAGTGCTTTAGTTTTCATCTATAGGCTGCTGGTTTAAGAATTGTTCACCTAAAAATAATCATTCTGTCATCATTTATTCACCCTCGTGTCTTTATTTTATGGAGCACAAATGAGATGTTTTGAGAAACGCCTCAGTGGTTTTCATCCGTACAGTGAAAGTCAATGGGGTCCAAAGTTATTCAGTTTCCAATTTTTCCACAATATCTTCTTTAGTGTTTTTATAAATAATTTTTGGGTGAACTATCCATTTGAAAGTACAGATAAAAGCCCGATTCTTCCACATTTGCTGTCGGACAGACTTCATGGTGTCTGTGAGATCCAGGAACATCACACGGCTGTCAGGTGTGTTCAGAGCGACCGTCCCACGTGAACGACTCGTCCTGCAGAACCTCTGCCAGTCTCTGATTGAACGGAGCGTAAAACAGCGTGAGCAGCTCTCGTGTGATGGGACGCATCGGGCCCAGATCCCTGTCGGACGGATGTCTGGTGTTTGACGCGGGACGCTTGCTGATCTGTCTCTGTCTCTGATCAGACAGCGCTCCTGCAAGAGTTCATTCACAGATCATAGTCAGACACATCTGAACAACAGTTTAACATCACGCCAACACTTCAAATAAAGCAATGCATTGTATCTTTTCATAAATAATTGTAACCAGAGTTAAAATGCATTCTAATATTTTGTCATGTGTTTTAATGCATTATACATTCTAAAGGTGTAACAATGAATATATGAAGTATTATAAGGTATGATAACTGTGGTTACAATTATTCATATGATGCATTATAAAGTGCATTACAAGGCAAAATTAATGCATTAAAACTACTTTCATAATGCATTATATATAAAGTGTTAAAATCACATTTGGTTCATATATTTTTTGTCTCTTTAGTTATTTTTTTAATACACATTACATATTCTGATCGGCATGGTCTATATGACAACACTAATCAGATGATGATGATGATGATGATGATGATGAACGTGGCGCCCCCTGCTGCTCACAGCATGTACATGAACACGAGTTCATCAGGACTGACCTAAGCGCAGGAAGCGGAAGATCCTGCTCATGCTGAGCTCCGGGTTTGAAGCATGATCCTCCAAACGCAAAACTAAGAGCTGATCACGGCTGAACACTGACATCCAGTCCAGAAGATACACCACGTACAGGCCCACCTGCAGACGCACCTGCACACACACACACACACACACACACACATACTGGTTTCCATGTTTGATGGGGACCAACTTTATAATCATCACATGTGGGGACCACCCTTTCTAAAGGGTTAAGAGGTCTGAAAAAAATCAGGGACACTAACCATAGCTCTCTTAGCCTATAGTGGCAACTATAGTTGCCGGTGGGCTTAAATGGGTTAAATAAGACACACTTTAAGCACACAAAGAACTAAAAATCAATCAATCAATCAATCACGTTGCATAGTATATTTTCTATTGTTGGCCCTTCTGAAACAGGTTGTTGGATAGTGAAGCCAATGTCTAGCATTAGAAGAACTCTTTCAATAGTTTTTTAAAAAGGATGCACCTCATGAAGCTGGAAGATTCATGAAGAGAATAACTAAGTTTGGAAAGGGAGGCTGCTTTGAAGAAGCTAAAGAGTTTTATTTGTGTGTGTGTTTACCTGGTATTCCCACATTATGCTGACCAAATGTCTCCACAAGGATACTAATACCAGTAATTTGTATAGTATAAAAACCATTGTGTCTATGGAATGTCCCCATAAAACATGGAAACCACTGTTTGTGTGCATTTGTGTGTGTACCTGTTATTTCCGTACATTATGTGGACCATTTTTGACCTTGTGGAATTTTTTTGGTTACCATGAGAAAAACAGCTTATAAACTAGACAAGTAAAGTTTGTGAACAAACTTTGAAGTTGGCTTGAGAAAGCCTATTTGAAGTGGTTTTAAAAGTTTGTAGCTTGAAGTTGTTCAGTTGAAGTTTGAATAAACAATAGTTTTGATAGATAGATAGATAGATAGATAGATAGATAGATAGATAGATAGATAGATAGATAGATAGATAGATAGATGCTAGTCATAAAAAGACTTAGGGTCCTTGACCAGTTAGAATGAAACGCATCCAAACTGGATAAAGGGGCCTCAATATTTTGCCCCTTACAAGACATAATGTCATAAAGGGAGAAAAAGATAATCTACAGCAATTAATCCCATGCTTTATCTTTCCATTCTTCCTTTTGTGTGACTGACGGAAGTTTGTAAACTGCTGCTGTCACTTGGAAACTGGAAATCCCTATGGCAAAAGCAGACACAGAAGTGGTGCAGTAGAGCTGTGGAAAGATTGCTCTCTCATCTCCTCCTTTCGAAAGATTTATTCCCTATCAAATTAAGGTCTACTGTACAGTTGAGATGTCAGTTAAAGGGGTAAGTTATGTTTTAGGTGGGATATTATGAAAGCAAAAAGCAGAAAACAAGACCAATAACCTTGATTTATTAACCTATTAACACAGTATACCCCATTTCCCCATCATATGTACTTACAAGTCATTTGCCCACCGGCAACTATAGTTGCCGCTAAAAGTTTGTAGCTTGAAGTTGTTCAGTTGAAGTTTGAATAAACAATAGTTTTGATAGATAGATAGATAGATAGATAGATAGATAGATAGATAGATAGATAGATAGATAGATAGATAGATAGATGCCTATTAACACAGTATACCCCATTTCCCCATGATATGTACTTACAAGTCATTTGCCCACCAGCAACTATAGTTGCCGCTTGAGCTTTTGATTAAGTATACAAAAAACTATAGATCTCCTGGAAGATTTGCTTTGTGTGGATGATTCTAGAGACCTTCATGATTATGTATATATATATATATTGCTGTTAAAAAATGGCCATATTCTGAGTACTCATGGTGGTTGCTAGAGTGTTGCTATGCAGTTGCTAGGGTATTCTGTGTGGTTGCTAGGGTGTTGCCATGCAATTGCTAGGGTATTCTGTATGGTTGCTAGTGTGTTATATGTGGTTGATAGGCCGTTGCTAGGGTGTTGCTAGTGGACTTGGGGTGGTTGCTAGGTGATTGCTAGGGTGTGATAGGTGGTTGCTAGGCAGTTGCTAGGGTGTTGTTAGGTAGTTGCTATGGTACTCGGGGTGGTTGCTAGGGTGTTGCTATGTGGTTGCTAGGGTTCTCAGGGTGGTTGCTAGGTTGTTGCTAGTTGGTTGCAAGGGTATTATAGGTGGTTGTTAGGTTGTTTCTAGGTGATTATTAAGGTACTCTGTGTCGTTACTAGGGTGTTGCTATGCTGTTGCTAGGGTACTCTGTGTGGTTGCAAGGGTGGTTTTTATGATGTTGCTATGCGGTTGCTAGGGTACCCGGGGTGGTTGCTAAGACATTGCTATGCGGTTGCTAGGGTACTTGCAGTGGTTGCTAGGGCGTTGCTCTGCAGTTGCTAGAGTACTTGGGGTGGTTGCTAGGGCGGTTGCTATGCAGTTGCTCGAGTACTCAGGTGGTTGTTATGGTGTTACTAGGGTAATCAGGGTGGTTGCTAGGTTGGTTTGGATGGTTGCTAGAGCGTTGCTATGAAGTTGCTGGTAAGTATCATCACATTGCTAGTGCTGTTTACAGAGGCTATGTTTACAGTAGTGCGTTTTTTTTTCGTTTTTTTTCTCATTTTAGCAGCCATTGTGCAGCTAAATTCAGTATTTTATAATACAGCAGCAGCCTATATGCGCAAGAGGCAAGCTGTGCTTAGAGCAATCGGCAACAAAGACGTACTTGCTATTCCTCGCCATCATGCTTATTCTTGTACCTGCCAGTGACTAGCAACCAACTTCCTGTTTACACTTTTACGCGCATGCCCAGTGTGCATGAATGGTCATGTGACATGCGTTTTCGGTTGTGTAGTGTGGACGGAGATCATTTCTGAAATGCAGTGAAAACGCCAGTGTAGACGAGGATCGTTTTCATTTTAAAATGCAGTTTTAAAATGAAAACGAATTAGTGTAAACAGATTGTGATTGGCTTAGAAATAGTACATAGAATGGCAGCTTAACTGAGTCTAATGGGTTTCAGTGTGTTTACATTTGAATGTTTGTCACAGTTAGTACAGTATAAAAATCATTAAGTCTATGAAATGTTCCCATAAAACATGGAAACCAGTGTGTCTACACAAGTATCCTACATTTCCACTTTTTTGTAATATGTAGAAAATAGTAATACTATATTGAATGACAAGAGGCGACTAAACTTTGGACTGGTAGTTTTGCACTTTGTGTTTTATACAAGCTCCCATATTTTCATCATTCAGTATTTCCTTGTTTGTTGTGTCAACTGCTTTCCTATCAATCCATATTAAGTTTTCTTCCACCTTACGGTAACTTGTCCAAGAGAATCATTCACTAGAGTAATCATAAATTGTTTAATTGGATGTCCAGATAGGTGGTGACTTTTACTTTTTATACAGCACACATTCTTGAAATGTCAAATGGAAAAAGGGATGTTTAGCATTGTTGATAAGCCATTGATAATATATTATGCAAATATATTTTACTGTAGTTTATTTGTCATGCCACTGTGTGCATTTGTGTAACTCAGCGTCATAACATTCAAAAGTATACATCATTCACACAGTGGCTTTTGTGTTTGAGTTTACATGTTAATCGTTTTAATTGTATTTCAATTTGCATCTGCCTCAAACTAATTCACACAGCATCCATCTAGATCAGTTTCGATCTGAACATTGTGTTTGTAACAAATATCATAGTAAATGACCTAAATGAACTATGGTAAAAAGTTCAGGCATGAAAAGATAACGATACAGTCATCATAGTTATCTTTATAGTTATTGTCCTAGGTATGAACTGGCCTTAAATTTTAAGAGCAACTGCCTTAGCAGTTTATAGTTAAGTTCTCACTGAAAAGTTGTGTCTTCAGCAGTTCTCTTGGATTTGGGAATATAATTTATTTTTATAGTCCACTTTTTACATTCTACTAATTATAAGTAGCTTTGCAACTACATGTCAACTAACTCTCATTAGAGTATTAGTAGACTGTAGGGTTAGGTTTAGCGTTAGTAGAATAAGCTGACATGTACTTGTAAAGTCACTTATAGTCAATAGAATGTCTGTTGGGGGACTATCAAAATAAAGTGGTAGGAGTTATTAAGCAGTCAATATTCTGATGACTGGTACTGTATTTGACATGTAGCTACTTATAGTTAGTAGAATGTCTAATGTGGACTGGTAAGATAAAGTGTTACCGATAACTGCACCACTGTAGTACACTAAATATAAAAGAAGAGTAATTTTGTGACTTTTTGCTGTTCACTCACTTACCACAGACTTCTGGAATTTCTGAATTAATGTAGACTGTAGATCAAGTGACAGTTCTACATGCAAGCCTCAGTGACTTAATCCAAAGTCCCTTTTAAGGAAATTCAGTTTACTGACCAACTCCTATCTACGTGAAATAACGAAATCTCAAAAACTGCTTGCCAAACTCAAATCAGCAATAAAAACTGACATGAACAGTCTTACAAATGTTGTTTCTTATGCTCAAACACCATTAAAAAAGCATATACTTCAGGTGGGTCCAGCCAATTATGTGCATGTGCATTCCTAAGCTTCAGGTTTATAGCCTATGGAAAATGGTGTTGTGACAAAATATGTAAAATAATTGCTTACTATATGCATAATAAAACAAATTGGACATAATATAATTTCCTTCACTTAATAACGGTTAATTAATAAATGAATAACCAAACCTAATTATTTTGTAATAACTGAAATATTTGGACATTTTACATATATTTTTATATTTATTTATATTGAATATTATTGAAGTGCAAATGTGTGATGTATATGCTAAGCTATCATGCTAATTATGCTATTCTAGTATGTAAGCTAACTAAAACAGACATTTATAAAGCAATAAGCCCCAAGAAGTTGTGGTTTGCAGGGAATTTAGAACAGTTAATAGGCATTGTTAGGCACGAGGCTGAGCGGCAGCTGAAGTGATGCAATGACTGGCGATTAACTCTTTTATTTATTTATATTATTATTACTAGAGCCACCATATAATTTCTCCCATTCACATGATGTTTTTCAGTCAGAAGGCTGCATCCTTCCTTACTTCTGAGGCTTGTAGGCTAGAGTCCTCCTCAGCAATGAATGCTAGAATAAGACCGTGGTTACAGACAGTTTAGCATTATGTGAATAATTTACAGGAAAAAACAAACAAAAACAAAACAAAACCAACAAAAAATAAACGTAATGCTTTCATCTGCTAATTTTTTTGTCTTGCGTTACATAATGAAATTAGAAAAGCTCAGTGCCGATTAGTTTTCTGCAAATTCTTTTGCATTAATTGGAGTGCTTGCAAAGGATTGTGGGTTATTGGCAGACACAAAGGATACACTTGATGAATCCTTTAAAAAATGCTGAATGAAGGATGCTAATCGAAGGCTGCTTTTCAAGGATCATTCAAACTGAAATGAAGACATGGAAGCCAAGATATGTAGCCTTACTAGGATGTAACATTTCAGATTAAGAAGCATTCCATAGTAATACTACGCATTGTTCACTTATATAATAAGTGAACCATATTTGTAATATACAGTCTTTGATTAGACTTGGCAGCTAGTGCAGAGATTCACAACAAGGTGTAATATGGGTTCATTGAAGTCTTACAGATGTTTGATTGCACATGATGAAGGATGGCTTAAGAGCAGTAGTGACAAGAGCCTGGGAAAAGACTTGTGCAGCATGCTAAAATAAAATGGGATTTTCCTGATGTTTTAGAGCAAATCTGTACGACTGAGAGATCTTTGCAATATCTTTCAAATTCAGCTGGTCGTCAAACATATCTGTTGTGATTGTTATGGAGTCCCGCTGTTTTATAGAACATTTGATTATTTAAATGAATGTAATTTCTTCCCTCAGGCACAAATCCCTGATGTTAAGAATTGGACGGAGATCATTTCTGAAATGCAGTGAAAACGCCAGTGTAGACGAGGATCGTTTTCATTTTAAAATGCAGTTTTAAAATGAAAACGAATTAGTGTAAACAGATTGTGATTGGCTTAGAAATAGTACATAGAATGGCAGCTTAACTGAGTCTAATGGGTTTCAGTGTGTTTACATTTGAATGTTTGTCACAGTTAGTACAGTATAAAAATCATTAAGTCTATGAAATGTTCCCATAAAACATGGAAACCAGTGTGTCTACACAAGTATCCTACATTTCCACTTTTTTGTAATATGTAGAAAATAGTAATACTATATTGAATGACAAGAGGCGACTAAACTTTGGACTGGTAGTTTTGCACTTTGTGTTTTATACAAGCTCCCATATTTTCATCATTCAGTATTTCCTTGTTTGTTGTGTCAACTGCTTTCCTATCAATCCATATTAAGTTTTCTTCCACCTTACGGTAACTTGTCCAAGAGAATCATTCACTAGAGTAATCATAAATTGTTTAATTGGATGTCCAGATAGGTGGTGACTTTTACTTTTTATACAGCACACATTCTTGAAATGTCAAATGGAAAAAGGGATGTTTAGCATTGTTGATAAGCCATTGATAATATATTATGCAAATATATTTTACTGTAGTTTATTTGTCATGCCACTGTGTGCATTTGTGTAACTCAGCGTCATAACATTCAAAAGTATACATCATTCACACAGTGGCTTTTGTGTTTGAGTTTACATGTTAATCGTTTTAATTGTATTTCAATTTGCATCTGCCTCAAACTAATTCACACAGCATCCATCTAGATCAGTTTCGATCTGAACATTGTGTTTGTAACAAATATCATAGTAAATGACCTAAATGAACTATGGTAAAAAGTTCAGGCATGAAAAGATAACGATACAGTCATCATAGTTATCTTTATAGTTATTGTCCTAGGTATGAACTGGCCTTAAATTTTAAGAGCAACTGCCTTAGCAGTTTATAGTTAAGTTCTCACTGAAAAGTTGTGTCTTCAGCAGTTCTCTTGGATTTGGGAATATAATTTATTTTTATAGTCCACTTTTTACATTCTACTAATTATAAGTAGCTTTGCAACTACATGTCAACTAACTCTCATTAGAGTATTAGTAGACTGTAGGGTTAGGTTTAGCGTTAGTAGAATAAGCTGACATGTACTTGTAAAGTCACTTATAGTCAATAGAATGTCTGTTGGGGGACTATCAAAATAAAGTGGTAGGAGTTATTAAGCAGTCAATATTCTGATGACTGGTACTGTATTTGACATGTAGCTACTTATAGTTAGTAGAATGTCTAATGTGGACTGGTAAGATAAAGTGTTACCGATAACTGCACCACTGTAGTACACTAAATATAAAAGAAGAGTAATTTTGTGACTTTTTGCTGTTCACTCACTTACCACAGACTTCTGGAATTTCTGAATTAATGTAGACTGTAGATCAAGTGACAGTTCTACATGCAAGCCTCAGTGACTTAATCCAAAGTCCCTTTTAAGGAAATTCAGTTTACTGACCAACTCCTATCTACGTGAAATAACGAAATCTCAAAAACTGCTTGCCAAACTCAAATCAGCAATAAAAACTGACATGAACAGTCTTACAAATGTTGTTTCTTATGCTCAAACACCATTAAAAAAGCATATACTTCAGGTGGGTCCAGCCAATTATGTGCATGTGCATTCCTAAGCTTCAGGTTTATAGCCTATGGAAAATGGTGTTGTGACAAAATATGTAAAATAATTGCTTACTATATGCATAATAAAACAAATTGGACATAATATAATTTCCTTCACTTAATAACGGTTAATTAATAAATGAATAACCAAACCTAATTATTTTGTAATAACTGAAATATTTGGACATTTTACATATATTTTTATATTTATTTATATTGAATATTATTGAAGTGCAAATGTGTGATGTATATGCTAAGCTATCATGCTAATTATGCTATTCTAGTATGTAAGCTAACTAAAACAGACATTTATAAAGCAATAAGCCCCAAGAAGTTGTGGTTTGCAGGGAATTTAGAACAGTTAATAGGCATTGTTAGGCACGAGGCTGAGCGGCAGCTGAAGTGATGCAATGACTGGCGATTAACTCTTTTATTTATTTATATTATTATTACTAGAGCCACCATATAATTTCTCCCATTCACATGATGTTTTTCAGTCAGAAGGCTGCATCCTTCCTTACTTCTGAGGCTTGTAGGCTAGAGTCCTCCTCAGCAATGAATGCTAGAATAAGACCGTGGTTACAGACAGTTTAGCATTATGTGAATAATTTACAGGAAAAAACAAACAAAAACAAAACAAAACCAACAAAAAATAAACGTAATGCTTTCATCTGCTAATTTTTTTGTCTTGCGTTACATAATGAAATTAGAAAAGCTCAGTGCCGATTAGTTTTCTGCAAATTCTTTTGCATTAATTGGAGTGCTTGCAAAGGATTGTGGGTTATTGGCAGACACAAAGGATACACTTGATGAATCCTTTAAAAAATGCTGAATGAAGGATGCTAATCGAAGGCTGCTTTTCAAGGATCATTCAAACTGAAATGAAGACATGGAAGCCAAGATATGTAGCCTTACTAGGATGTAACATTTCAGATTAAGAAGCATTCCATAGTAATACTACGCATTGTTCACTTATATAATAAGTGAACCATATTTGTAATATACAGTCTTTGATTAGACTTGGCAGCTAGTGCAGAGATTCACAACAAGGTGTAATATGGGTTCATTGAAGTCTTACAGATGTTTGATTGCACATGATGAAGGATGGCTTAAGAGCAGTAGTGACAAGAGCCTGGGAAAAGACTTGTGCAGCATGCTAAAATAAAATGGGATTTTCCTGATGTTTTAGAGCAAATCTGTACGACTGAGAGATCTTTGCAATATCTTTCAAATTCAGCTGGTCGTCAAACATATCTGTTGTGATTGTTATGGAGTCCCGCTGTTTTATAGAACATTTGATTATTTAAATGAATGTAATTTCTTCCCTCAGGCACAAATCCCTGATGTTAAGAATGTTACAGTAATTGGCCGA
Organism: Sinocyclocheilus anshuiensis; assembly: GCF_001515605.1. Classification (NCBI taxonomy): domain Eukaryota; kingdom Metazoa; phylum Chordata; class Actinopteri; order Cypriniformes; family Cyprinidae; genus Sinocyclocheilus; species Sinocyclocheilus anshuiensis. The sequence goes on from NW_015538017.1 coordinate 45,485, forward strand.
ACAGAAACTGAATTAACATTTCAATGGGAAGTTAAAAACAGCAATTACAGTTATATACTGAAGACAACTGGCAAGGAGTTGCACATCAACCCAACAGAAACTGATTCTTTAGTAAATATAACAGTCTCGCCTCTGTCTCCTGGGACTAAATACTCTTTCACACTCTACACTGTGTTTGAGAATGAGACGAGCAAAGGATTTAACTTCTCTGAAGTAACTGGTAAGTGAGTCATTGAGGTTTAACCGTATATAGATTTTTTTTTCTAAAGAAGCTTGTAGAGCAACTTAATAATTTTGGCAATATAAATTTCTAATTCCTGTTACATTAAAATTAAATTACACTATAAATGGACTGTAAATGTTATGTAATTTTCATTCCTAACATTTAATGTGAGTTAATTGTTGGCTCAGTGAAATTAATTAATGATCTTTCTCAAAATCTAGTATGTTCTACACAATTTCATTGAAGTTGACTAATTGCAAACGGCAAGCAGAACTAACTAAAACCTGCAATTAGGCCTCGAATGTATTTACTTAAAAACAGTACAAGTATTTAAACACTAATGCACATACAAACGTATGAGAACATTCTTGGGTTTACTTCTTTGGGATATAATGTTAAAATACCAAGTATTAAAATATGTTTACCTTTAGAATAGAGTGACAACAACCACAATAACACTATAATAATGCAGGTAGTACGATGGAAAGCCACATGATGAATAAAATTCATCACAAGTAGCCTTTCCACAAGTCAAGGCAAATACCAATATAACAGTGTGACACACAACACTAAAATAATCCATTAAACATTAACACTTTAACACAAGATGTAACATTTTACTCTGATGTGCATAACTGATAACAACCATAAGAAGAAATGTAATTATTCAAATTAAATGTACAGTTTATGGTAACACTTTATTTCGATAGTCCACTTTAGACATTCTATTAACAGTAAGTAACTTTGCAACTACATGTCAACTAGCAGTTAGTAGAGTATTAGTAGACTGTCTGCTTAATATCTTACACTTCCTTTGTCAACTTATTCTACTAACCCTAAACCTACCCTAACAGGGTACTCTGAGAGTTAGTAGACATGTAGTTGCAAATTAATGAGAATTAGTTGACATGTAGTTGACATGTAGTTACAAAGTTACTTATAGTTAATAGAATGTCTAAAGTGGACTATCGAAATAAAGTGTAACCCAGTTTATTTTCCAGTTTACTGTTTTCCACCATTTCTTAATTTTTGTTTCTTACTTAGGAAAAAAGTATTTGCATTGCCTTGTAGATAATAATATAGAATTTCACATTAAATGTTATGGTCATTTATAAATTTGACTTATTTTACTTACTTTACCATACAAGTAGCATACAGAAATGTTAGTTCAAACATCTAGATTATCACATTACCTATCAACATGATCCACTAACAAATCACAAACCCAAAGTGGCTGTATTTTTGACTGTGCTATTCAATATGTGCAGTCTTTCTTTAAAATAAGTGTAGCTTTCTTGTTATTTTTCTAACGCAAAGACATTCAGACATGTATAGATTTACAACTACTTTCTAGGAGAACTGTACATTAACTGGTCAGTCTTTGAAGGAACTGAATGGCAGATGAATTCATGTACATGTGAATAGTAGCAGGAGCAATGGAAATAAAATTTCTGTTTCTGTCTTCTTTAGTTCCATCTTCTGTTGACACTGTTTCGGTCATCACACGGAAAGAGAATGAGATACAATTACAGTGGAATAAAGTCAACAACAGCAGTGATTACAGTTATAAGCTGAAATACAGGAACGAAGAAGTGTCTTCAATATCTGGATCACCTACTGATTCTACAGTGGAACATAATGTCACGTCTCTGAATGCTGGGACTGAATACTTCTTTACGCTCTACACTGTGTTTGAAAATGAAACGAGCAGTGGATACAACTTCTCCAATGTAACCAGTGAGTACATCATTTTAGTCAACCTACAGGGACACAGGCTGCTGATTTAGGTTGAGGGTGTCATATCTACTGTTATGCTGAAATCGTGTCCTATTCTGTCAGAGGTCTGTCACACTTACCAGTTAAGAAAGAAAGAGGTGTAAAAGACAAAACAACTGCCTCTGACATTTCTCTCCAATTTCTGTTCATGTGCAGGAATAAGAACAAAACTACAGCTAAAATTCTAATTGAATTAGGATACAATTCATAGTGTATACCCCTACTAGATTTTTACTTGCCCTCCAAATATTTTCACTGGTCCCACACTGTAAAAAAAAATCAGTTAAATTTACTGTAAAATACCGGCAGCTATGGTTGGCAGAACTTTACCGTGAAAAATACGGTAGCAACATTTTAGGTTTTACAGAATATGGCGTTATTTTACTGACAAATGTCGAGAGCGCATTATTGTAGCGCGAAAGCACATTAATAAAATGCGCGAGCGCGAATCTCTCCACTCGCGCTCAGATTTCCTTTGCTCTCGCACAAAACTGGACTCGCGCGCTCAGATACACGCTGCTCTCGCCCGGAGAGAGTGCGCGCACTTAAAACGTGTCTCTCCTCTCACTCAAACTGTCCTGTGCACTCGCAAATCTCTCTGTGCTCATGCGCTATAGATATTAATTATTTTCGCACCTGAATTAAACGTTGTCAAAAGTTATCAACCAATCAAATTTCAAAGATGGATCTGTAATTTCTTTACTATTTAATACTACTTAGTCATAATATTAGAAATGAATTGGGTGTTTGGATGATTTGTAAATAACCTAGTTTGGTCAAACCCTTCTGAACGATTTATCTAAACAAACAAAAAAGCATATGATTCTTAAAATTCATGTGGTCATATAGGCCTATATATATTGTGTACTTGGATTGAG
>NW_015538017.1:51908-52920 GCF_001515605.1 Sinocyclocheilus anshuiensis
GATTTGAGAGTGCACAGGACACAGTTTGAGTGAGAGGAGAGACACGTTTTAAGTGCGCGCACTCTCTCCGGGCGAGAGCAGCGTGTATCTGAGCGCGAGCGTCCGGTTTTGCGCGAGAGCAAGGGAAACCCGCGCTGCGCATTGTATTAATGTGCTTTCGCGCTACAATAATGCGCTCTCGACAATTGTCAGTAAAATAACGCCATACAGAACTGTTTACATTTACAGTGAAAAACTGTATTTCATTAACTGATACAATGTTAATAGATAACAACAGCACACATTCACGTTTGATTGAAATTATCAAAGAGATTCACACTGTATCAGTAACTACAGAGTTGCTGCCTTTAAATAAAACAACAAGCAGCATAATATCAGTGTTTCTCTGTCCATCCTTTACTTAAACACAGGGTCTGCTCTCCAGCACAATGGTGACCCAAAAAACACAACAGGAAGTTGACTGTTAGGTTTTACAGTATTTTGCTGTTTTCTTTTCTTGATTTTACGGTGAAATACCGGCAGCTGTGGTTGCCAGTAATCTACAGTTTTTTACAGTTTGCTTCCGTAAATTAAATTAACAGTATATTTCTGTTAAAAATACATTTCACAGTGTGTTTTTCTTCATCTCACACATTTAACCCCTTTAATCCCACAGCAAAATCCTCAGTTTTAAAGAGCACTTATATGTGTCCACACTACAGAGTGTTGAAGTGACACTGAAGCGGTGATGAAGTTAATGAGATAATTAAATGAGGATTGAGCATTAGTGATGAACACCTGTTAACAAGCAGAATCACTGAAGGAAAGAGAAACAAGAACAGAGAAACACAACTTACAGCCAAAGCCAAAGATGAAATCAACTGAAAATAAAACGCATTACATTTATCAAGATCTCAGCAGAGGAGGATTAAACAGCTCCACAAACAGCATTACCAGCTTCACTTATTACTAACCAGGGGTGCGTTTCCCAAAAGCAACTATGGTCGCAAGTTCTGTCGTTACCAACAGAGTT